>NW_027311890.1:637500-660000 GCF_040954645.1 Diabrotica undecimpunctata | reverse complement strand
ACGGACACACACACGCACACACAAACACACACACACACGCACACACGCACACACACGCACCCACGCACACGCACACGCACACGCACACACTTTCCACCTCCCGACTCCTATCCATTAGCTGCCTCTTAAGACAGGTAGGGCCTTCTTAACACGGCCGTAATCTTATCTCTGCGAGCCGAGCGGACAAACACACACACTCACACACACACACACATATACACTCTTCACCTCTCGACCCCTACCTTTTAGTCGCCTCTTACGAGAGGCAGGGCCTTCTTGCCCCGGCCGTAGTCATATCTCTGCAAGCCGAACGGACACACACACTCATACACACACACTCACACACGCACAAACACACATACACGCACACACGCACACACACATACTCACACACGCACACACACACGCACACACACACGCACACACGCACACACACACATACACTCTTCACCTCTCGACTCCTACTTATTAGTCGACCCTTACAAGAGGCAGGGCCTTCTGGCCTCGGCCGTATTCTTATCTCTGCAAGCCAAACGGACACACACATACACACACACTCACACACGCCCACACACGCACACACGCACACACACACACACACACACATACACTCTTCACCTCTCGACTCCTACCCATTATTCTCCTCTTACGACAGGCAGGGACTTCTTGCCACGGCCGTGTTCTTATCTCTGCAAGCCGAACGGACACACACACATACTCACACACGCACACACACACGCACACACCCACACACACACATACACTCTTCACCTCTCGACTCCTACCTATTAGTCGCCCCTTACAACTGGTAGGGTCTTCTTGCCTTGGCCGTATTCTTACCTCTGCAAGCCAGACGGAAACACACACATACACATACACTCACACACGCACAAACACACGCACACACGCACACACACACATACACTCTTCATCTCTAGACTCCTACCCATTAGTCGCCTCTTACGACAGGCAGGGCCTCCCTGCCACGGCCATGTTCTTATCTCTGCGAGCCGACCGGACACACACCCACTCACACACACACATACAAGAACACACACACACGCACGCACACACGCGCACACACACATATACACTCTTCACCTCTCGACTCCTACCCATTATTCTTCTCTTTCGAAAGGCAGGGACTTCTTGCCACGGTCGTGTTCTTATCTCTGCAAGCCGAACGCACACAGGCACACGCACACGCACACACACACACGCACACACGCACACACACACACACACATACACTCTTCACCCTTGACTCCTACCCATTAGTCGCCTCTTACGATAGGCAGGGCCTTCCTGCCACGGCCATGTTTTTATCTCTGCGAGCCGACCGGACACACACCCACTCACACACACACATACAAGAACACGCACACACACGCACGCACACACGCGCACACACACATATACACTCTCCACCTATCGACTCCTATCCATTAGTCGCCTCTTAAGACAGGCATGACCTTCTTGCCTCGGCCGTATTCTAATCTCTGCGAGCCGAATGGACACACACATACATACACACACACTTACACACGCACAAACACACACATACCCACACACGCACACACACACACACACATACACTATTCACCTTTCGACTCCTACCTATTAGTCGCCCCTTACAAGAGAGAGGGCCTTCTTGCCTCGGCCGTATTCTTATCTCTGCAAGCCAAACGGACACACACACAAATACACACACATACTCACACACGCACAAACACACGCACACACACAAAGACACATACACTCTTCACCTCTCGACTCTTATTCATTAGTCGCCTCTTACGACAGGCAGGGACTTCTTGCCACGGCCGTGTTCTTATCTCTGCGAGCCGAACGGACACACACATACTTACACACACACACGCACCTACGCACACACACACGCACACACGCACACACACAAATACACTCTTCACCCCTCGACTCCTACCCATTAGTCGCATCTTACGACAGGCATGGACTTATTGCCTCGGCCGTATTCTAATCTCTGCGAGCCGAACGGACACACACACACTGACACACACACACATTCACACACACACTCACACACGTACGCACACACGCACACACACACACATACTTTCTTCACCTCTCGACTCCTACCCATTATTCTCCTATTACGACAGGCAGGGACTTCTTGCCACGGCCGTGTTCTTATCTCTGCAAGCCGAACGGACACACACACACACGCATACACACACACTCTCCACTTCTCGACTCCTACCCATTAGTCGCCTCTTACGACAGGCAGGGCCTTCTTGCCTCGGCCGTATTCTTATCTCTGCAAGCCAAACGGACACACACACACAAATACACACACATACTTACACACGCAAAAACACACGCACACACACAAAGACACATACACTCTTCACCTCTCGACTCCTACCCATTATTCTCCTATTACGACAGGCAGTGACTTCTTGCCACGGCCGTGTTATTATCTCTGCGAGCCGACAGGACACACACACACTGACACACACACACGTTCACACACACACTCACACACGTACGCACACACGCACACACACACACACATACACTCTTCACCTCTCGACTCCTACCCATTATTCTCCTCTTACGACAGGCAGGGACTTCTTGCCACGGCCGTGTTTTTATCTCTGCAAGCCGAACGGACACACACACACGCACACACACACGCACACGCACACGCACACGCACACGCACACACTCTTCACCTCTCGACTCCTACCCATTATTCTCCTCTTACGACAGGCAGGGACTTCTTGCCACGGCCGTGTTCTTATCTCTGCAAGTCGAACGGACACACACATACACACACACTCACACACACACGCACACACGCACACACACATACACTCACACACACAAACACGCAAATACGCACACACACATACATTCTTCACCTCTCGACTCCTACCTATTAGTCGTCTCTCACGACAGGCAGGGTCTTCTTGCCTCGGCCGTGTTCTTATCTCTGCAAGCCGAACGGACACACACACTCACACACACACACACACATACACCCTTAACCTCTCGACTCCTACCCATTAGTCGCCTCTTACGACATTCAGGGACTTCTTGCCACGGACGTATTCTTATCTCTGCAAGCCAAACGGACACACACATACACACACACACTCACACACACACGCACGCACGCACCCACGCACACACACACGCACACACGCACACACACACATACACTCTTCACCTCTCGACTCCTACCCAATATTCTCCTATTACGACAGGCAGGGTCTTCTTGCCTCGGCCGTGTTCTTATCTCTGCAAGCCGAACGGACACACACATACTCACACACACACACACACATACACTCTTAACCTCTCGACTCCTACCCATTAGTCGCCTCTTACGACATTCAGGGACTTCTTGCCACGGACGTATTCTTATCTCTGCAAGCCGAAAGGACACACACACATACTCACACACGCACACACACACGCACACACGCACACACACACATACACTCTTCACCTCTCGACTCCTACCTATTAGTCGCCCCTTACAACTGGTAGGGTCTTCTTGCCTTGGCCGTATTCTTACCTCTGCAAGCCAGACGGACACACACACATACACACACACTCACACACGCACACATACACTCTTCACCTCTCGACTCCTACCCATTAGTCGCCTCTTACGACAGGCAGGGCCTTCCTGCCACGGCCATGTTCTTATCTCTGCGAGCCGACCGGACATACACACACTCACACACACACACATACAAGAACACACTCACACACACGCACGCACACACGCGCACACACACATATACACTCTTCACCTTTCGACTCCTACCCATTATTCTTCTCTTTCGAAAGGCAGGGACTTCTTGCCACGGTCGTGTTCTTATCTCTGCAAGCCGAACGCACACACACACACTCACACGCACACACGCACACAAACATACACTTTTCACCTCTCGACTCCTACCTATTAGTCGCCTCTTACGATTGGCAGGGCCTTCTTGCCTCGGTCGTGTTTTCATCTCTGCAAGCCGAACTGACACACACACATACTCACACACGCACACACACACGCACACACGCACACACACATACACTCACACACACACAAACACGCACACACACACATACATTCTTCACCTCTCGACTCCTACCTATTAGTCGCCTCTTACGATAGGCAGGGCCTTCTTGCCTTGGCCGTGTTCTTATCACTGCAAGCCGAACGGACACACACACATACTCACACACGCACACACACACGCACACACGCACACAAACATACACTCTTCACCTCTCGACTCCTACCCATTAGTCGCCTCTTACGACATTCAGGGACTTCTTGCCACGGCCGTGTTCTTATCTCTGCGAGCCGAACGGACACACACACACTCACACACACACACACGCACACACGCACACACACGCACCCACGCACACGTACACGCACACGCACACACTCTCCACCTCTCGACACCTATCCATTAGCCGCCTCTTAAGACAGGCAGGGCCTTCTTGCCACGGCCGTAATCTTATCTCTGCGAGACGAGCGGACAAAAACACACAGTCACACACACACACACATACACTATTCACCTCTCGACTCCTCCCTTTTGGTCGCCTCTTACGAGAGGCAGGGCCTTCTTGCCCCGGCCGTATTCATATCTCTGCAAGCCGAACGGACACACACACTCATACACACACACTCACACACGCACAAACACACACACACGCACACACGCACACACACATACACTCTTCACCTCTCGACTCCTACCTTTTAGTCGCCTCTTACGATAAGCAGGGCCTTCTTGCCGCGGTCGTGTTCTCATCTCTGCAAGCCAAACTAACACACACACATACTCACACACGCACACACACACGCACACACACACGCACACACGCACACACACACATACACTCTTTACCTCTCGACTCCTACTTATTAGTCGACCCTTACAAGAGGCAGGGCCTTCTGGCCTCGGCCGTATTCTTATCTCTGCAAGCCAAACGGACACACACATACACACACACACTCACACACGCCCACACACGCACACACGCACACACACACACACACATACACTCTTCACCTCTCGACTCCTACCCATTATTCTCCTCTTACGACAGGCAGGGACTTCTTGCCACGGCCGTGTTCTTATCTCTGCAAGCCGAACGGACACACACACATACTCACACACGCACACACACACGCACACACGCACACACACACATACACTCTTCACTTCTCGACTCCTACCTATTAGTCGCCCCTTACAACTGGTAGGGTCTTCTTGCCTTTGCCGTATTCTTACCTCTGCAAGCCAGACGGACACACACACATACACACACACTCACACACGCACACACACGCACACACGCACACACACACACATACACTCTTCACCTCTCGACTCCCACCCATTAGTCGCCTCTTACGACAGGCAGGGCCTTCCTGCCACGGCCATGTTCTTATCTCTGCGAGCCGACTGGACACACACACACTCACACACACACATACAAGAACACACACACACACGAACGCACACACGCGCACACACACATATACACTCTTCACCTCTCGACTCCTACCCATTATTCTTCTCTTTCGAAAGGCAGGGACTCCTTGCCACGGTCGTGTTCTTATCTCTGCAAGACGAACGCACACACGCACACGCACACACGCACACACACACACACATACACTCTTCACCCTCGACTCCTACCCATTAGTCGCCTCTTACGATAGGCAGGGCCTTCCTGCCACGGCCATGTTTTTATCTCTGCGAGCCGACCGGACACACACCCACTCACACACACACACATACAAGAACACGCACACACACGCACGCACACACGCGCACACACACATATACACTCTCCACCTTTCGACTCCTATCCATTAGTCGCCTCTTAAGACAGGCATGACCTTATTGCCTCGGCCGTATTCTAATCTCTGCGAGCCGAATGGACACACACATACATACTAACACACACACACTTACACACGCACAAACACACACATACCCACACACGCACACACACACACACACATACACTATTCACCTTTCGACTCCTACCTATTAGTCGCCCCTTACAAGAGAGAGGGCCTTCTTGCCTCGGCCGTATTCTTATCTCTGCAATCCAAACAGACACACACACAAATACAGACATATACTCACACACGCACAAATACACGCACACACACAAAGACACATACACTCTTCACCTCTCGACTCCTATTCATTAGTCGCCTCTTACGACAGGCAGGGACTTCTTGCCACGGCCGTGTTCTTATCTCTGCGAGCCGAACGGACACACACATACTTACACACACACACGCACCTACTCACACACACACGCACACACGCACACACACACAAATACACTCTTAACCCCTCGACTCCTACCCATTAGTCGCATCTTACGACAGGCATGGACTTATTGCCTCGGCCGTATTCTAATCTCTGCGAGCCGAACGGACACACACACACTGACACACACACACATTCACACACACACTCACACACGTACGCACACACGCACACACACACATACACTCTTCACCTCTCGACTCCTACCCATTATTCTCCTATTACGACAGGCAGGGACTTCTTGCCACGGCCGTGTTCTTATCTCTGCAAGCCGAACGGACACACACACACACGCATACACACACACTCTCCACCTCTCGACTCCTACCCATTAGTCGCCTCTTACGACAGGCAGGGCCTTCTTGCCTGGGCCGTATTCTTATCTCTGCAAGCCAAACGGACACACACACACAAATAAACACACATACTCACACACGCAAAAACACACGCACACACACAAAGACACATACACTCTTCACCTCTCGACTCCTACCCATTATTCTCCTATTACGAAAGGCAGGGACTTCTTGCCACGGCCGTGTTATTATCTCTGCGAGCCGACCGGACACACACACACTGACACACACACACATTCACGCACACACACTCACACACGTACGCACACACGCACACACACATACACTCTTCACCTCTCGACTCCTACCCATTATTCTCCTCTTACGACAGGCAGGGACTTCTTGCCACGGCCGTGTTCTTATCTCTGCAAGCCGAACGGACACACACACACGCACACACACACGCACACGCACACGCACACGCACACACTCTTCACCTCTCGACTCCTACCCATTATTCTCCTCTTACGACAGGCAGGGACTTCTTGCCACGGCCGTGTTCTTATCTCTGCAAGCCGAACGGACACACACATACACACACACTCACACACACACGCACACACGCACGCACACACGCACACACGCACACACACATACACTCACACACACAAACACGCACATACGCACACACACATACATTCTTCACCTCTCGACTCCTACCTATTAGTCGTCTCTCACGACAGGCAGGGTCTTCTTGCCTCGGCCGTGTTCTTATCTCTGCAAGCCGAACGGACACACACACACTCACACACACACACACACACACATATACTCTTAACCTCTCCACTTCTACCCATTAGTCGCCTCTTACGACATTCAGGGACTTCTTGCCACGGACGTATTCTTATCTCTGCAAGCCGAACGGACACACACATACACACACACACTCACACACACACGCACACACGCACCCACGCACACACACACGCACACACGCACACACACACACACAAATACACTCTTCACCTCTCGACTCCTCCCTTTTGGTCGCCTCTTACGAGAGGCAGGGCCTTCTTGCCCCGGCCGTATTCATATCTCTGCAAGCCGAACGGACACACACACTCATACACACACACTCACACACGCACAAACACACACACACGCACACACGCACACACACATACACTCTTCACCTCTCGACTCCTACCTTTTAGTCGCCTCTTACGATAAGCAGGGCCTTCTTGCCGCGGTCGTGTTCTCATCTCTGCAAGCCAAACTAACACACACACATACTCACACACGCACACACACACGCACACACACACGCACACACGCACACACACACATACACTCTTTACCTCTCGACTCCTACTTATTAGTCGACCCTTACAAGAGGCAGGGCCTTCTGGCCTCGGCCGTATTCTTATCTCTGCAAGCCAAACGGACACACACATACACACACACACTCACACACGCAAACACACGCACACACGCACACACACACACACATACACTCTTCACCTCTCGACTCCTACCCATTATTCTCCTCTTACGACAGGCAGGGACTTCTTGCCACGGCCGTGTTCTTATCTCTGCAAGCCGAACGGACACACACACATACTCACACACGCACACACACACGCACACACGCACACACACACATACACTCTTCACTTCTCGACTCCTACCTATTAGTCGCCCCTTACAACTGGTAGGGTCTTCTTGCCTTTGCCGTATTCTTACCTCTGCAAGCCAGACGGACACACACACATACACACACACTCACACACGCACACACACGCACACACGAACACACACACACATACACTCTTCACCTCTCGACTCCCACCCATTAGTCGCCTCTTACGACAGGCAGGGCCTTCCTGCCACGGCCATGTTCTTATCTCTGCGAGCCGACTGGACACACACACACTCACACACACACATACAAGAACACACACACACACGAACGCACACACGCGCACACACACATATACACTCTTCACCTCTCGACTCCTACCCATTATTCTTCTCTTTCGAAAGGCAGGGACTTCTTGCCACGGTCGTGTTCTTATCTCTGCAAGACGAACGCACACACGCACACGCACACACGCACACACACACACATACACTCTTCACCCTCGACTCCTACCCATTAGTCGCCTCTTACGATAGTCAGGGCCTTCCTGCCACGGCCATGTTTTTATCTCTGCGAGCCGACCGGACACACACCCACTCACACACACACACATACAAGAACACGCACACACACGCACGCACACACGCGCACACACACATATACACTCTCCACCTTTCGACTCCTATCCATTAGTCGCCTCTTAAGACAGGCATGACCTTATTGCCTCGGCCGTATTCTAATCTCTGCGAGCCGAATGGACACACACATACATACACACACACACACTTACACACGCACAAACACACACATACCCACACACGCACACACACACACACATACACTATTCACCTTTCGACTCCTACCTATTAGTCGCCCCTTACAAGAGAGAGGGCCTTCTTGCCTCGGCCGTATTCTTATCTCTGCAATCCAAACGGACACACACACAAATACAGACATATACTCACACACGCACAAATACACGCACACACACAAAGACACATACACTCTTCACCTCTCGACTCCTATTCATTAGTCGCCTCTTACGACAGGCAGGGACTTCTTGCCACGGCCGTGTTCTTATCTCTGCGAGCCGAACGGACACACACATACTTACACACACACACGCACCTACTCACACACACACGCACACACGCACACACACACAAATACACTCTTAACCCCTCGACTCCTACCCATTAGTCGCATCTTACGACAGGCATGGACTTATTGCCTCGGCCGTATTCTAATCTCTGCGAGCCGAACGGACACACACACACTGACACACACACACATTCACACACACACTCACACACGTACGCACACACGCACACACACACATACACTCTTCACCTCTCGACTCCTACCCATTATTCTCCTATTACGACAGGCAGGGACTTCTTGCCACGGCCGTGTTCTTATCTCTGCAAGCCGAACGGACACACACACACACGCATACACACACACTCTCCACCTCTCGACTCCTACCCATTAGTCGCCTCTTACGACAGGCAGGGCCTTCTTGCCTGGGCCGTATTCTTATCTCTGCAAGCCAAACGGACACACACACACAAATAAACACACATACTCACACACGCAAAAATACACGCACACACACAAAGACACATACACTCTTCACCTCTCGACTCCTACCCATTATTCTCCTATTACGAAAGGCAGGGACTTCTTGCCACGGCCGTGGTATTATCTCTGCGAGCCGACCGGACACACACACACTGACACACACACACATTCACACACACACACACGTACGCACACACGCACACACACATACACTCTTCACCTCTCGACTCCTACCCATTATTCTCCTCTTACGACAGGCAGGGACTTCTTGCCACGGCCGTGTTCTTATCTCTGCAAGCCGAACGGACACACACACACGCACACACACACGCACACGCACACGCACACGCACACACTCTTCACCTCTCGACTCCTACCCATTATTCTCCTCTTACGACAGGCAGGGACTTCTTGCCACGGCCGTGTTCTTATCTCTGCAAGCCGAACGGACACACACATACACACACACTCACACACACACGCACACACGCACGCACACACGCACACACGCACACACACATACACTCACACACACAAACACGCACATACGCACACACACATACATTCTTCACCTCTCGACTCCTACCTATTAGTCGTCTCTCACGACAGGCAGGGTCTTCTTGCCTCGGCCGTGTTCTTATCTCTGCAAGCCGAACGGACACACACACACTCACACACACACACACACACATATACTCTTAACCTCTCCACTTCTACCCATTAGTCGCCTCTTACGACATTCAGGGACTTCTTGCCACGGACGTATTCTTATCTCTGCAAGCCGAACGGACACACACATACACACACACACTCACACACACACGCACACACGCACCCACGCACACACACACGCACACACGCACACACACACACACACACAAATACACTCTTCACCTCTCGACTCCTACCCATTAGTCGCATCTTACGACAGGCATGGACTTATTGCCTCGGCCGTATTCTAATCTCTGCGAGCCGAACGGACACACACACACTGACACACACACACATTCACACACACACTCACACACGTACGCACACACGCACACACACACATACACTCTTCACCTCTCGACTCCTACTTATTACTCGCCTCTTACGACAGGCAGGGCCTTCTTGCCACGGCTGTGTTCTTATCTCTGCGAGCCGACCGCACACACACACACACTCACACACACTCACACACTTACATACATACACACTTAAACACGCACGCACACGTACACGCACACACTCTCCACCTCTCGACTCCTATCCATTAGTCGCCTCTTACGACAAGCAGGGCCTTCTTGCTACGGACGTGTTCTTATCTCTGCGAGCCAAACGGACACACACACACACACTCGCACACACACATACACACACATACACGCTTCACCTCTCGACTCCTACCCATTAGTCGCCTCTTACGACATTCAGGGACTTCTTGCCACGGCCGTGTTCTTATCTCTGCGAGCCGAACGGACACACACACACTCACACACACACACACGCACACACGCACACACACGCACCCACGCACACGTACACGCACACGCACACACTCTCCACCTCTCGACACCTATCCATTAGCCGCCTCTTAAGACAGGCAGGGCCTTCTTGCCACGGCCGTAATCTTATCTCTGCGAGCCGAGCGGACAAAAACACACAGGCACACACAAACACACGCACACAGACACACACCCACACACGCACACACGCACACGCATACGCACACGCACACACTCTCCACCTCTCGACTCCTACCTTTTAGTCGCCTCTTACGATAAGCAGGGCCTTCTTGCCGCGGTCGTGTTCTCATCTCTGCAAGCCAAACTAACACACACACATACTCACACACTTACACACACACCCACTCACACACACGCACGCACACACGCACACACACACGCACACACACGCACCCACGCACACGCACACGCACACGCACACGCACACGCACACGCACACACTCTCAACCTCTCGACTCCTATCCATTAGTCGCCTCTTAAGACAGGCAGGGCCTTCTTGCCACGGACGTATTCCTATCTCTGCAAGCCGAACGGACACACATACATACACTCGCACACACACACACACATACACGCTTCACCTCTAGACTCCTACCCATTAGTCGACTCTTACGACATTCAGGGACTTCTTGCCACGGCCGTTTTCTTATCTCTGCGAGCCGAACGGACACACATCCACACTCATACACACACACACACACGCAAGCACACATACAGTATTCACCTCTAGACTTCTACCCATTATTCTCCTCTTACGACAGGCAGGGATTTTGCCACGGCCGTGTTCTTATCTCTGCAAGCCGAACGGACACACACACACGCACACACAAACACACGCACACAGACACACACCCACACACGCACACACGCACACGCATACGCACACGCACATACTCTCCACCTCTCGATTCCTATCCATTAGTCGCCTCTTAAGAGAGGCAGGGCATTCTTGCCACGAACGCATTCTTATCTCTGCGAGCCGAACGGACACACACACACTCACACACACACACACACACGCAAGCACACATACCCTCTTCACCTCTCGACTCCTTCCCCATTAGTCGCCTCTTACGACAGGCAGGGCCTTCTTGCCACGGTTGTGTTCTCATTTCAGCGAGCCCACCGGACACACACACACAGGCACACACAAACACACGCACACAGGCACAAACGCACACACGCAAACGCACACGCACACACTCTCCACCTCTCGATTCCTATCCATTAGTCGCCTCTTAAGACAGGCAGGGCCTTCTTGCCACGAACGCATTCTTATCTCTGCAAGCCGAACGGACACACACACACACTCACACACACACAGACGCAAGCACACATACACTATTCACCTCTCGACTTCTACCCATTATTCTCCTCTTACGACAGGCAGGGACTTCTTGCCACGGCCGTGTTCTTATCTCTGCAAGCCGAACGGATACACACACGCACACACAAACACACGCACACAGGCGCACACGCACAAACGCACACACGCACACGCACACGCACACGCACACACTCTCCACCTCTCGATTCCTATCCATTAGTCGCCTCTTAAGACAGGCAGGGCCTTCTTGCCACGGACGTATTCTTATCTCTGTGAGCCGAACGGACACACACACACGCACACACAAACACACGCACACAGGCACACACGCACACACGCACACGTACACGAACACGCACACACTCTCCACCTCTCGACTCCTATCCATTAGTCGCCTCTTAAGACAGGCAGGGCCTTCTTGCCTCGGCCGTATTCTTATCTCTGCCAGCCAAACAGACACACAAACACATACACACACACTCACACACGCACAAACACACGCACACACACACAAATACACTCTTCACCTCTCGACTCCTACCCATTAGTCGCCTCTTACGACAGGCATGGACTTATTGCCTCGGCCGTATTCTAATCTCTGCGAGCCGAACGGACACACACATACATACACACACACTCACACACACATACACGCACACACGCACGCACACATACACTCTTCACCTCTTGACTCCTACCCATTAGTCGCCCCTTACGACAGGCATGGCCTTCTTGCCACCGCTGTTTTCTTATCTCCGCGAGCCGAAGGGACACACACACACACATACACACACACTCACACACACACACACGCACACAAGCACACATACACACACACACATACACACTTCACCTTTCGACTCCTACCCATTAGTCGCCTCTTACAACAGGCAGGGACTACTTGCCACAGTCGAGTTCTTATCTCTGTGTGCCGAACGGACACACACACTCACACACACACCCACACACACACGCACGCACACACGCACACACACACACACACACACGCACCCACGCACACGCACACGCATACGCACACGCACACACTCTTAACCTCTCGACTCCTATCCATTAGTCGCCTCTTAAGACAGGCAGGGCCTTCTTGACACGGACACACTTGACATACACACTCACACACACACACACACACACGCAAGCACACATACAGTATTCACCTCTCGATTTCTACCCATTATTCTCCTCTTACGACAGGCAGGGACTTCTTGCCACGGCCGTGTTCTTATCTCTGCAAGCCGAACGGACACACACACACGCACACACAAACACACGCACACAGACACACACGCACACACGCACACACGCACACACGCACACGCATACGAACACGCACACACTCTCCACCTCTCGATTCCTATCCATTAGTCGCCTCTTAAGACAGGCAGGGCATTCTTGCCACGAACGCATTCTTATCTCTGCGAGCCGAACGGACACACACACACTCACACACACACACACACACACACACACACACACGCAAGCACACATACCCTCTTCACCTCTCGACTCCTACCCATTAGTCGCCTCTTACGACAGGCAGGGCCTTCTTGCCACGAACGCATTCTTATCTCTGCGAGCCGAACTGACACACACACACACACACAGACGCAAGCACACATACACCATTCACCTCTCGACTTCTACCCATTATTCTCCTCTTACGACAGGCTGGGACTTCTTGCCACGGCCGTGTTCTTATCTCTGCAAGCCGAACGAACACACACACACACGCACACACAAACACACGCACACAGGCACACACGCACAAACGCACACACGCACACTGTGGCGTACAAAACCGAATCTATATAAAAAAATTACAAATTGTACCAAATATAAATCAGACGTACACCCGGAAAGAAAAGTACTATACGGTGACAGTCTGGGAATGGCTCGCGGCTAGACAAAACAGTGGAGATGGTCGTGCGGTCCACAAAACAAAAAAATCCGAAGTTATATCAGGGGCGCCAGGTAAATTGGCCCACAGCCTTCCCTACGTTGCTATTCAATAAACCACCAACTTACCAATAGGTTTACTACTAAAATACTAAGTAACAGTATACAACCTGAATAAATAAAAAAATAAATGAAATTGTCAGATTAGAATTTAGTCAATTTTAATAAATAGATTCCCAAGATAGTTGAAAATAAATACATACATATTACATATTACAATATTATTTAACTTTACCATAGGCTTAATAAAAAAATAATATAAAAATGCGGCTTCTGCTTGCCTAACAAAAATTCATAAGTTATTTCTACTTAACAGAACAAAATGAAAGGTAAGACGTGTCAAAAGTACCGGACGCTAAGGGGTGTGCGGTTCAATACCAACCAAAAAAAAATAATTAACGCAAATAGGACACCACGTGAGCTCAAGTGCGTGCGCAGAAAATAATATAAAAAAAATAAATCTCAAATATATAACCCCCCCTTAGACGCAGTTTACAAAATTAAAATAGGTATGTGTAAATATTGAATTAATAAAATAAACCGCAAATTATCTTTAAAAAAAATCTGTAAAGTATTTGTAAATATGAAAATAAAAACTAACAGCAAATAATCTTTAAAAAAAAACTATTGTATTCCGCAAACCAAATTAGACGGTGCTTAAATCTTCCGTTGAAAATTAATTATCGATCCATACCTCGAATATTCATATACTTCACCGCGTGGAATTCCAGTTATAGTTCAGCGTGTCTTCAATCCAAAATCCCATACGATTGCCGATGTACATAGACTTGTGTGACAATGTTGAAAAGTTGAAAATTACAGCCAGATGGAAAAATACGAAGAAGAAGAAGCAGAAAAAAACAAACAAACCAACCAACCAACCCCTTCTTAGCCAGATTAGGGGTTTGAAATATCCCAAATTGGACCGAAGCGTAGCCGGCTATTTGGACTCGTGATTAAGGCTAATTTCTTGATCTAAATACGACTCCCGGTATTCACGTGTACTGTAGATCCGCTTTTTTTAGCGAAATTGTGGATATTCCAAAAAAAACCCTTCCACGAAGGCAGCAAATCCCCTTGAATATCCACACGGTTCGGACTAGTCCAGATCCCACATGGAACAGCAGCAAAAGCAAAAAAACAAAAATGCCGTTTTTAATCTAGCCCAACCTTTCAGTAACACTCTCAAACCTGGAATCACTTTCTTTCCGTCGTCTTTCCGAACACTTGACAACTTGACACACGGAGGTCACCGAATAATACCGAGATTCAAAAATTTCAATTTTATGATCCCAATTCTTCCAAGATAACTCTAGAAAGAACGATCTAAATTAGTTTCTTCACAAAAAAGAGGACGTGTTCCCTTAACTTCAGCACAATTTGCCAGACATTACCCCTATTTAAAAATTACTAATTTTATTTTCGCCACCTTGCTTATAATATATTATAGGCAACCGCTCTTACACGTCCTGAATTATTTAAATTTTGATAAAATAGAGGTGGGACTTTCTACTTTAAATTTGGAACGTAACAACACCTCCCTTTCCCAGAGGAAAATTTACGAGGAAAAACTAGACGAAGAAAATTTTCCCTCGCGCTAGCGACGCACTACCTAAACTCCGAGCGAAGTCCACAACACAATCATCATCCACACCGTCTTCACCGTGCGCAAGTACTTGGACAACGAAAGACATACCAATCTCAAACCACACGCACAAAGCAACAACTTACTTACAACACTTACTCCACTTCCACACAACAGTCATCTCTCATCGTATGAGATCAAGTAGAATAGTTTCAAATTCCAACGTCAATCTGACAACACTGATTAGGTCGGTTACTGGATGTTGCCCTTATTCGCGACCTCCCAGCTCTGGGGCATCGCTAGTACTTCACTATACCTCGCATAACATGAGTCCATAAGAAACTCTCCACCATTCCACTCTTACTGATACTGCGAGGAACATCTACCGAAACAGTAGTGTAATTCCAATTGTTCATTAAAATAAAAATGAGATAGGTCTTTCAGAATTTAAATCCGTATACAACGAAATTTAGTGAATCATCCAAAACTAAGCTATTATCCAACAAGATTCACCAAAACATAATTATGTGGCTTCGAAAAAATCCCAATTAAATAGAATGGCTTACTAACATCAAAACAAATCCCAACGCCATATCATCGAAGACAACATATTTCTGACCAAACCTAAGTGACATTCAATTCCATAAATCAAAAGAAATTAAGGCTACCGCAACCCTACGACTTCGTATTGGCTACCTAACACAAAAAAAAACGAATCGGTTGACCATCCAAATACATCCTAAGAACAGATCATAGCCAACACTCAGTCATCCTTCACGGACACAACAAAAAAAATAAATACAACCAATTTCAAAAGACTAACTAAATTTACTTAGACTAGACAAAACTTTTGCTAGTCCGTTCTACTCCGACCTAAATCCTATCGGGATCACCAGTCGGGTTACTAATCCTTAAATCCTTAATATTCCAAATACCTTGATCCTTGCCATTTTCATCCTCTAAACTATATGTCCAGGGGGAAACTTTCTTCTTCACGAAGTAGGGTCCTATCCATCTAGGAGCTAACTTTTTCGTGAAATATTTAGCGGCATCTGACAACACAAAATTTCTCCGCCATACTGACTGATGGGGCTGAAATTCCTCTGGACGTCTCCGTAGATTATAGGTCTTCTCACACTTAGCCGAAGCTTTATCTAAACGTTTTCTAACATCAACAAATAATTCCTGGAGTCCACGCGATCGATTATATCCCATTTTAGCTACTTCGTCCTCCGGGTCTCCGAGTTTGTCCTTTCGGGAAAAATCTCGTCCATCCACTACCATCTTCCGACCGAAATTTATGAAGTAGGGATCTTGACCAGTCGACTCGTGGTATGCAGTGCGCGTAGCACATGCTAGTTTGGCCAAATTTTCATCCCACTTCCTATGGTTGTCAGCTATATAAGTTGCCATCATTGTTTTAAGGGTTCGGTTATAGCGTTCAGATGGATTGCACTGTGGATGATACAACGCATTATAACGAACTGAGACACCATAGGTTTCCATCATTTTCTTGAAAATACCCGAAGTATACTGGACACCATTATCACATAGTAACAGACGTGGAACTCCAAATACGAGAAAAACTTCTTCTTCTATTTTCTTAACGACATGCACGGCTTTTGAGGATCGCAACGGAAATACCAAAGAAAATTTACTAAACACATCCATTACCACTAAGATAAACTTATAGCCTTGAGTTGATCTTGGGAAAGGTCCCATAAGATCGGTTGCTACTATCTCCCATGGTTGAGTAGCTTTAGGTTGAGGAGTCATAAAGCCTTTGGGCTTACCTTGTTCCACCTTATGCATGGCACACAGTGAGCAACGTCCAACGTAACGAGACACATCACTCCGCAGTTTCGGCCAAAAATACTTCTCGTTAATACGCTTATAAGTTTTCAGGATCCCCATATGACCTGCTAAAGGACTATCATGACACAACTTCAGCACTTCCAATCGTTGACCCTTAGGAACGACTTCCTTCCAATTGTCCGCTTCCTCGACCAAAAATCCATGACTGGGACGGATGTATTTATAAAGTTTGCCACCAGACATTCTCCACTGAGGATACTTCAAGGGATTAGACTCGATTTTTCTACAAAGTTTATCATACCAACTATCACCACTAGGAAGCGGTACAACCTCTTCAACCATATCAAGCACGGGAACTGACCGAGATAACAAATCGGGGACAACATGTTCTTTTCCTTTCCGATGCACAATCTTAAAGTCATATTGTTGCAATCTTACCGCCCATCGAGCTAATCTTCCAGTAGGATCCTTCAAATTTTGAAGCCATACGAGGGATGCGTGATCAGTCACGACCGTAAACGGAACACCCTCCAAATAAGGACGCAGTTTTTCGACTGCCCATAACACAGCTAAACATTCCCGTTCCGTCGTGGAAAAATTCCTTTCTTGACGCGTTAGTGATCTGCTCAGGAAACTAATTACTTCGTCACCATCCGGGCCTGGCTGCAATAACACGGCGCCCACTCCATATCCTGAGGCATCACATTGGACAACAAAAGGCAAATTGTAGTCAGGACAATTAAGTATCGGAGCAGAAACTAGACATTCTTTTATTTTCTGAAAAGATTCTTCACAACTCGGGGTCCAATTGAATTTTCTTCCTTTCTTCAATATCGCTGTAATTGGAGCTAGTAGTGTCGCAAAGGAAGGAATAAATCTTCGATACCAGGAAAATGTGCCTATGATGCTACGAACTTCCTTGACGGATGTGGGTGTTGGGATACGTAGCATAGCCTTGACCTTATCACCATCAACATGTAGTCCATTCCTATCAACCACATGACCCAAATACTTTAGTTCCGGTCTACAAAATTGACATTTATCCCAGCTAACGGTTAACTTAGCTTCTCTCAAGCGTCTAAAGACTTCCTCTAAGATCCTTACATGTTCTTCAATAGACTTTGTCACGATGACCACGTCATCCAAGTAAGTAAAAACATAGGGTTCCAACTCCGGACCGAGGACACGATCTATCAACCTCTGCCATGTAGCCGGGGCATTATGTAATCCAAAAGGCATTCTGCAAAACTGAAAAAGACCTCGACCAGGAACCGTAAAAGCAGTATAAGGCCTGGAAGCCTTAGCAACAGGTACCTGCCAATACGCCGACTTAATGTCTATGGTGGAAAGATAATGCGCGTTCTTTAATTTATTTAAAATATTAGAGATGTACGGTAATGGGTAGCCATCCCTCTCTGTTACGGCATTAAGCTTTCGATAGTCTACGCAGAACCTCCATTTTGGTTCTTCACCTTCTGGAACTTTTTTCTTCACCAAGAGAATCGGGGACGACCAAGCACTATTCGATCGCTCCACTACTCCTTTCGCCAACATATCTTCTAGCTCTTTATCAATATGGCTTTGGATTACTGGGGATACAGGATAGTAACGTTGTTTTATGGGTGCAGATTTACAAACAATCACATGCTCAGTGACATCAGTACAACCAAGAGAAGTGCCCATTAGTTCACGACTTCTATTAATAACTTCCTCCAATTGCGACTTCTCTGCATCGGTCAAAATAGTTTGACCTCGGAGATGATCCACTGAACCTACCATTGCTGGAGCGTCCGAAAAATACCATTCGTTATGCCTCAAATCTGGAACGATACCCATAACACGCCAAAAATCAGATCCTAAAATCAGAATGTGCGGTACGTCCAAAATAACTAATACTGGCAAGACACGCAAGCGATCCCTAACCATGAAAGGTACTAAACATTCCCCCAACGATTCACACATCTGACCATTCGCCACTCTACAAACGGTCTTCTTCGAAGTATCCAACTCTAAACCCAAGTTTTGTAAAAATTTCCAACCAGTTCTTCCTACAATGGTCTTTGAAGCACCAGAATCCAATAATCCCAAAATTTCCTTTCCTAAGACTTTAACTTTCAAATATGGACGTTCATCTCCTTCGGAATGATGTAAAATAAAGTCTAAAATAGGACGTAGGTTGGTCGAGTCAACGTCGGCAACACCTCTTCGACCAGTTAGGTGCGCTTCCTTCCGTTTCCCGAATTACACGAAGGACAAGTTCTGACTGTAAACCCTTCTTTCTTACACTTAAAACAGTGAACAGCCTCCTTCTTCATTAGACACCCTACTGCCTTATGGCCTGACTGATTACAACGATAACAGATTAAAGTCCTAAACTTTCCTCTAGCCGACTCCGATTCGGATGAAGCAACAGGACCCTCACTAACACTACTAAAACTTTCAGCATCCACACTGATATAAGCTAGGTCCTTTTCCAAAGTATTCATTTTCCTACTATTCGGTTCAACATAGTTCCTAATACAATCACGTCTTTCCTCCATACTGCGACATAGAACACGAAGTTCCTCCAAGGTAGCTGGCAAAGGATCACGTAATCTATCTTGATAGAACGGATGCAAATTCCTAATAACTATAGACAATTTAACTTCCTCTGGAACATGACAACGCAAGCGATTAAAGTAACTATTCATTATTGCCAAGTAAACTCCAATAGTCTCAGACGAATGCTGAGTTCTCCTCCGAAGCTCTTCAAAAAGCGCTTCCCCATGGTGAGCTGACAGGTACTCCCTACGAAACTCTTCAACTAATTCAGCCCAACTCCCTACACGTAGACGAACATCTTTATAAAACTGATAGGCTTTATCCGAAAATAAATCTATACCTGATTCCAAAAGTATACTATCTGGTACATGACGAGCGAGACTCAATTCATTCACCATCTCAAAAAATGCAGAAATAGACATACCCCTAGCAGAACCTGAAAACTTTTCTATTCCCCATTTATGAGGAAGTATCATCCCAGAAGAAAAACTAGAGACAGACCCTGAAAAAACATTATTACCAGCTTGTGACATCGCTCCAGGAGAAGAAGCATGAACTTGTCCTACCCCTGCCTGAAAAGACTGATTTAAAACCGAAATCACATCGAGCGCTACTGGTACCGAACCAGATCCGATTGGATGCTGCTTATCATGTAAATCCTGTGACAACTTCAAAATCTCAGCAAGAAAGTCTGACTTAACAACCTGGGCTGCGTCTGCATCATCACCTGTTGGCAATACCATAAGATCAATTCTCCCCAAGACATGGTTAATCTGTGTCCGCAATCTCAAGGACTCAGCACAAGTAGGAGTTCCGGCAAACTTTCCAACAGCCGTATTCAGCTCCGCAAGTTTAGTCTCGATTGCAGTTTTATCCTGTGAAAAGGTGAATGGGTGCTCAGGATATCTAAAGCTTTCATTTGCTGCCTCACGACTAAGTGCATCAGACAGACTAGACCTCATAGACTCAACAGTGCCAGTAGACACTCCACGAATTTTGAGTTCATATTCCAGTTCCTCTTTCCTTAAGTAGTTGGGTACAAGTTTTCGCACCATCTTGCCAAAGTTCAAAATTTAAAAAAAAATGTATCAACCGAAAGGAGCAAATATTCAAACAAAATCAAGATATAAGTAAAAATATTAACACACAGGTACAGTTTACTTTATTAATGGGAGCAAACCAAAAGCAAAATAAAAGTAATAGTCGCTTTATTCAATCTATAAAATTTCACAAAAGATTTTCAAAATTTCATTGTTTCAGAACAAATTACAAGTCACAACATAATCTCAAAAAAAAAGATTTTACATTCCCTAACATAAGTAAGTTAAACCACAATGTAGAATTTCGAAGTCCAACTTCTCAAAAAAATAAATTTGAACTCCAACTGAAATAGAAATATTTCAAAGTCCTAATATATCCATAATTCTTCTAAGTTCCACAACACCACTTCAAAGTATCTTCTTTTAAATTCCATTTTTGGCTTCTTCCAACTTCACGTCACACAAAAAAAAACTAGTAAGCACTTCTTGGCATACACTTCCACTAAACACGAAGTTCTAAGACTACTACTAAGTGCAAAACCAGTGGTAAAGTAAATAAATCAAAGTTAGTCAATTAAAGCCCAAACACGTTAGGTTAACTAATTAAAAGGAATCTACACAAGGGGTTGACAAAAAAAGGTTAATTAATTAAGGGCCCCACGTTGGGCGCCAAAATATGTGGCGTACAAAACCGAATCTATATAAAAAAATTACAAATTGTACCAAATATAAATCAGACGTACACCCGGAAAGAAAAGTACTATACGGTGACAGTCTGGGAATGGCTCGCGGCTAGACAAAACAGTGGAGATGGTCGTGCGGTCCACAAAACAAAAAA
>NW_027311890.1:627500-632500 GCF_040954645.1 Diabrotica undecimpunctata | reverse complement strand
ACACGTACACGCACACACTCTCCACCTCTCGACTCCTATCCATTAGTCGTCTCTTACGACAGGCAGGGCCTTCTTGCCACGGCCGTGTTCTTATCTCTGCGAGCCGAACGGACACACACACACTCACACACACACGCACGCACACACGCACACACACACGCACCCACGCACACGCACACGCACACGCACACACTCACAAACACACACACACACACGCACGCACACACGCACACACACATACATTCTTCACCTCTCGACTCCTACCCATTAGTCGCTCATTACAGCAGGCATGGCCTTCTTGCCACGGCCGTATTCTTATCTCTGCGAGCCGAAGGGACACACACACACACTCATACACACACACACGCACACTCTTTACCTCTCGACTTCTACCCATTAGTCGCCTCTTACGACAGGCATGGCCTTCTTGCCACGGCTGTATTCTTATCTCTGCAAGCCGAACGGACACACATACATACACACACACTCACACACGCACACACACATAAACTCTTCACCTCTCGACTCCTACCTATTAGTCGCCTCTTACGATAAGCATGGCCTTCTTGCCACGGCTGTAATCGTATCTCTGCGAGCCGAAGGACACACACACATACACACATACACGCACACACACACGCACACACGCACATACATACACTCTCCATCTCGCGACTCCTACTCATTAGTCACCTCTTACGACAGGCAGGGCCTTCTTGCCACGGCCGTATTCTTTTCTCTGCGAGCCGAAGGACACACACACACACACAGTCACACACGCACATACACACACGCAGACACACACACATACACTACTTACCTCTTGACTCCTAACCATTAGTCGCCTCTTACGACAGGCAGGGCCTTCTTGCCTTGGTTGTGTTCGTATCTCTGCGAGCCGAAGGACACACACACACACACATACAAACACACACACACACTCACAAACACACACACACACGCACACACGCACGCACACACGCACACGCACACGCACACACGCACGCACACACGCACACACACATACACACACACACACACACGCACACACGCACACACACATATATTCTTCACCTCTCGACTCCTACCTATTAGTCGCCTCTTACGACAGGCAGGGCCTTCTTGCCTCAACCGTGTTCTTATCTCTGCAAGCCGAACGGACACACACACACACGCACACACACACACGCACACACAAATACACGCACACAGGCACACGCACACACTCTCCACCTCTCGACACCTATCCATTAGCCGCCTCTTAAGACAGGCAGGGCCTTCTTGCCACGGCCGTAATCTTATCTCTGCGAGCCGAGCGGACAAAAACACACAGTCACACACACACACACACATACACTATTCACCTCTCGACTCCTCCCTTTTGGTTGCCTCTTACGAGAGGCAGGGCCTTCTTGCCCCGGCCGTATTCATATCTCTGCAAGCCGAACGGACACACACACTCATACACACACACTCACACACGCACAAACACACACACGCACACACGCACACACACATACACTCTTCACCTCTCGACTCCTACCTTTTAGTCGCCTCTTACGATAAGCAGGGCCTTCTTGCCGCGGTCGTGTTCTCATCTCTGCAAGCCAAACTAACACACACACATACTCACACACGCACACACACACGCACACACACACGCACACACGCACACACACACATACACTCTTCACCTCTCGACTCCTACTTATTAGTCGACCCTTACAAGAGGCAGGGCCTTCTGGCCTCGGCCGTATTCTTATCTCTGCAAGCCAAACGGACACACACATACACACACACTCACACACGCCCACACACGCACACACGCACACACACACACACATACACTCTTCACCTCTCGACTCCTACGCATTATTCTCCTCTTACGACAGGCAGGGACTTCTTGCCACGGCCGTGTTCTTATCTCTGTAAGCCGAACGGACACACACACATACTCACACACGCACACACACATACTCACACACGCACACACACACGCACACACGCACACACACACATACACTCTTCACCTCTCGACTCCTACCCATTAGTCGCCTCTTACGACAGGCAGGGCCTTCCTGCCACGGCCATGTTCTTATCTCTGCGAGCCGACCGGACACACACACACTCACACACACACATACAAGAACACACACACACACGAACGCACACACGCGCACACACACATATACACTCTTCACCTCTCGACTCCTACCCACTATTCTTCTCTTTCGAAAGGCAGGGACTTCTTGCCACGGTCGTGTTCTTATCTCTGCAAGACGAACGCACACACGCACACGCACACACGCACACACACACACACATACACTCTTCACCCTCGACTCCTACCCATTAGTCGCCTCTTACGATAGGCAGGGCCTTCCTGCCACGGCCATGTTTTTATCTCTGCGAGCCGACCGGACACACACCCACTCACACACACACACATACAAGAACACGCACACACACGCACGCACACACGCGCACACACACATATACACTCTCCACCTTTCGACTCCTATCCATTAGTCGCCTCTTAAGACAGGCATGTCCTTATTGCCTCGGCCGTATTCTAATCTCTGCGAGCCGAATGGACACACACATACATACACACACACACACACACACACACACACATACACTCTTAACCTCCCGACTTCTACCCATTAGTCGCCTCTTACGACATTCAGGGACTTCTTGCCACGGACGTATTCTTATCTCTGCAAGCCGAACGGACACACACATACACACGCATGGACTTATTGCCTCGGCCGTATTCTTATCTCTGCAAGCCAAACGGACACACACATACACACACACTCACACACGCCCACACACGCACACACGCACACACACACACACATACACTCTTCACCTCTCGACTCCTACGCATTATTCTCCTCTTACGACAGGCAGGGACTTCTTGCCACGGCCGTGTTCTTATCTCTGTAAGCCGAACGGACACACACACATACTCACACACGCACACACACATACTCACACACGCACACACACACGCACACACGCACACACACACATACACTCTTCACCTCTCGACTCCTACCCATTAGTCGCCTCTTACGACAGGCAGGGCCTTCCTGCCACGGCCATGTTCTTATCTCTGCGAGCCGACCGGACACACACACACTCACACACACACATACAAGAACACACACACACACGAACGCACACACGCGCACACACACATATACACTCTTCACCTCTCGACTCCTACCCACTATTCTTCTCTTTCGAAAGGCAGGGACTTCTTGCCACGGTCGTGTTCTTATCTCTGCAAGACGAACGCACACACGCACACGCACACACGCACACACACACACACACATACACTCTTCACCCTCGACTCCTACCCATTAGTCGCCTCTTACGATAGGCAGGGCCTTCCTGCCACGGCCATGTTTTTATCTCTGCGAGCCGACCGGACACACACCCACTCACACACACACACATACAAGAACACGCACACACACGCACGCACACACGCGCACACACACATATACACTCTCCACCTTTCGACTCCTATCCATTAGTCGCCTCTTAAGACAGGCATGTCCTTATTGCCTCGGCCGTATTCTAATCTCTGCGAGCCGAATGGACACACACATACATACACACACACACACACACACACACACATACACTCTTAACCTCCCGACTTCTACCCATTAGTCGCCTCTTACGACATTCAGGGACTTCTTGCCACGGACGTATTCTTATCTCTGCAAGCCGAACGGACACACACATACACACACACACTCACACACACACGCACACACGCACCCACGCACACACACACACGCACACACGCACACACACACAAATACACTCTTCACCTCTCGACTCCTACCCATTAGTCGCATCTTACGACAGGCATGGACTTATTGCCTCGGCCGTATTCTAATCTCTGCGAGCCGAACGGACACACACACACTGACACACACACACACACATTCACACACACACTCACACACGTACGCACACACGCACACACACACACATACACTCTTCACCTCTCGACTCCTACCCATTATTCTCCTATTACGACAGGCAGGGTCTTCTTGCCTCGGTCGTGTTCTTATCTCTGCAAGCCGAACGGACACACACATACTCACACACACACACACATACACTTTTAACCTCTCGACTCCTACCCATTAGTCGCCTCTGACGACATTCAGGGACTTCTTGCCACGGACGTATTCTTACCTCTGCAAGCCGAACGGACACACACACATACTCACACACGCACACACACACGCACACACGTACACACACACATACACTCTTCACCTCTCGACTCCTACCCATTAGTCGCCCTTTACGACAGGCAGGGCCTTCTTGCCACGGCCATGTTCTTATCTCTGCGAGCCGAACGGACATACACACACACTCACACACACACGCACGCTCACACGCACACACACACGCACACACGCACACATGCACATACACTTTTCACCACTCGCCTCCTACTTATTAGTCGCCCACTCTTCACCTCTCAACTCCTACCCATTAGTCGCCCCGTACGATTTGCATCGCCTTCTTGCCACGGCTGTTTACTTATCTCTGCGAGCCGAAGGGACACACACACATACACACACACACTCACAAACACACACACACACACGCACGCACACACGCACACACACATACACTCACACACACACAAACACGCACACACGCACACACACATACATTCTTCACCTCTCGACTCCTACCTATGAGTCGCCTCTTACGACAGGCAGGGCCTTCTTGCCTTGGCCGTGTTCTTATCACTGCAAGCCGAACGGACACACACACCTACTCACACACGCACACACACACGCACACACGCACACACATATTCACTCTTCACCTCTCGACTCCTACCTATTAGTCGCATCTTACGATAGGCAGGGCCTTCTTGCCTCGGTCGTGTTCTTATTTCTGCAAGCCGAACTAACACACACACATACTCACACACGCACACACACACGTAC
>NW_027311890.1:612500-622500 GCF_040954645.1 Diabrotica undecimpunctata | reverse complement strand
CTTATTAGTCGCCCACTCTTCAACTCTCGACTCCTACCCATTAGTCGCCCCGTACGATTTGCATCGCCTTCTTGCCACGGCTGATTTCTTATCTCTGCGAGCCGAAGGGACACACACACATACACACACACACACTCACAAACACACTCACACACACACAAACACGCACACACGCACACACACATACACTCTTCACCTCTCGACCCCTACTTATTACTTGCCTCTTACGACAGGCATGGCCTTTTTGCCACGGCTGTTTTCTTATCTCTGCGAGCCGACCGCACACACACACACTTACACACACTCACATACACACACACTTAAACACGCACGCACACACGCACACACACACACATACACTCTTCACCTCTCGACTCCTACCCATTATTCTCCTCTTTCGACAGGCAGGGACTTCTTGCCACGGCCGTGTTCTTATCTCTGAGAGCCAAACGGACACACACACACACTCGCACACACACATACACATACATACACGCTTCACCTCTCGACTCCTACCCATTAGTCGCCTCTTACGACATTCAGCAACTTCTTGCCACGGCCGTGTTCTTATCTCTGCGAGCCGAACGGACACACACACACTCACACACACACGCACGCACACACGCACACACACACGCACCCACGCACACGCACACGCACACGCACACACTCACAAACACACACACACGCACGCACACACGCACACACACATACATTCTTCACCTCTCGACTCCTACCCATTAGTCGCTCATTACAGCAGGCATGGCCTTCTTGCCACGGCCGTATTCTTATCTCTGCGAGCCGAAGGGACACACACACACACTCATACACACACACACGCACACTCTTTACCTCTCGACTTCTACCCATTAGTCGCCTCTTACGACAGGCATGGCCTTCTTGCCACGGCTGTATTCTTATCTCTGCAAGCCGAACGGACACACATACATACACACACACTCACACACGCACACACACATAAACTCTTCACCTCTCGACTCCTACCTATTAGTCGCCTCTTACGATAAGCATGGCCTTCTTGCCACGGCTGTAATCTTATCTCTGCGAGCCGAAGGACACACACACATACACACATACACGCACACACACACGCACACACGCACATACATACACTCTTCATCTCGCGACTCCTACTCATTAGTCGCCTCTTACGACAGGCAGGGCCTTCTTGCCACGGCCGTATTCTTTTCTCTGCGAGCCGAAGGACACACACACACACAGTCACACACGCACATACACACACGCACACACACACACACATACACTACTTACCTCTTGACTCCTAACCATTAGTCGCCTCTTACGACAGGCAGGGCCTTCTTGCCTTGGTTGTGTTCGTATCTCTGCGAGCCGAAGGACACACACACACATACAAACACACACACACACTCACAAACACACACACACACGCACACACGCACGCACACACGCACACGCACACGCACACACGCACGCACACACGCACACACACATACACACAAACACACACACGCACACACGCACACACACATATATTCTTCACCTCTCGACTCCTACCTATTAGTCGCCTCTTACGACAGGCAGGGCCTTCTTGCCTCAACCGTGTTCTTATCTCTGCAAGCCGAACGGACACACGCACACACGCACGCACACACGCACACACACATACACACACACACACACACACGCACACACACATATATTCTTCACCTCTCGACTCCTACCCATTAGTCGCCTCTTACGACAGGCAGGGCCTTCTTGCCACGGCCGTGTTCTCATCTCTGCGAGCCGACCGGACACACACACATACTCACACACGCACACACACACGCACACACGCACAAACACACATACACTCTTCACCTCTCGACTCCTACCCATTAGTCGCCTCTTACGACAGGCAGGGCCTTCCTGCCACGGCCATGTTCTTATCTCTGCGAGCCGACCGGACACACACACACTCACACACACAAATACAAGAACACACGCACGCACACACGCGCACACACACATATACACTCTTAACTTCTCGACTCCTACCCATTATTCGTCTCCTTCGAAAGGCAAGGCCTTCTTGCCACGGACGTATTCTGATCTCTGCGAGCCGAACGGACACACACACACACTCACACACACACACACACTTACACACGCACACACACACACACATACACTATTCACCTCTCGACTCCTACCCATTATTCTCCTCTTACGACAGGTAGGGACTTCTTGCCACGGCCGTGTTCTTATCTCTGAAAGCCGAACAGACACACACACACGCACACACAAACACACGCACACAGGCACACACGCACACACGCACACACGCACACGCACACGCACAGGCACACGCACACACTTTCCACCTCTCGACTAATATCCATTAGTCGCCTCTTAAGACAGGCAGGGCCTTCTTGCCACGGACGTATTCTTATCTCTGCAAGCCGAACGGACACACACATACTCACACACGCACAAACACACGCACACACGCAGACACACACATACACTCTTCACCTCTCGACTCCTACCTATTAGTCGCCCCTTACAACTGGCTGGGTCTTCTTGCCTTGGCTGTATTCTTACCTCTGCAAGCCAGACGGACACACACACATACACACACACTCACACACGCACACACACACAAACACACGCACACACACACATACACTCTTCACCTCTCGACTCCTACCCATTAGTCACCTCTTACGACAGGCAGGGCCTTCCTGCCACGGCCATGTTCTTATCTCTGCAAACCGAACGCACACACGCACACACGCACACACTCATATACACTCTTCACCTCTCGACTCCTACCCATTAGTCGCATCTTACGACAGGCAGGGCCTTCCTGCCACGGCCATGTTGTTATCTCTGCGAGCCGACCAGACACACACACACTCACACACACACATACAAGAACACACACACACACACGCACGCACACACGCGCACACACGTATACACTCTCCACCTTTCGACTCCTATCCATTAGTCGCCTCTTAAGACAGGCATGACCTTCTTGCGTCGGCCGTATTCTAATCTCTGCGAGCCGAATGGACACACACATACATACACACACACACACTCACACACGCACAAACACACACATACCCACACACGCACACACACACACACACACACACATACACTATTCACCTTTCGACTCCTACCTATTAGTCGCCCCTTACAAGAGAGAGGGCCTTCTTGCCTCGGCCGTATTCTTATCTCTGCAAGCCAAACGGACACACACACAAATACACACACATACTCACACACACACAAACACACGCACACACACAAAGACACATACACTCTTCACCTCTCGACTCCTATTCATTAGTCGCCTCTTACGACAGGCAGGGACTTCTTGCCACGGCCGTGTTCTTATCTCTGCGAGCCGAACGGACACACATACACACTTACACACACACACGCACCCACGCACACACACACGCACACACGCACACACGCACACACACAAATACACTCTTCACCTCTCGACTCCTACCTATTGGTCGCATCTTACGACAGGCATGGACTTATTGCCTCGGCCGTATTCTTATCTCTGCAAGCCAAACGTACACACACACAAATACACACACATACTCACACACACACAAACACACGCACACACACAAAGACACATACACTCTTCACCTCTCGACTCCTATTCATTAGTCGCCTCTTACGACAGGCAGGGACTTCTTGCCACGGCCGTATTCTAATCTCTGCGAGCCGAACGGACACACACACACTGACACACACACACACATTCACACACACACTCACACACGTACGCACACACGCACACACACATACACTCTTCACCTCTCGACTTCTACCCATTATTCTCCTATTACGACAGGCAGGGACTTCTTGGCACGGCCGTGTTCTTATCTCTGCAAGCCGAACGGACACACACACACACACGCATACACACACACTCTCCACCTCTCGACTCCTACCCATTAGTCGCCCCGTACGATTTGCATCGCCTTCTTGCCACGGCTGATTTCTTATCTCTGCGAGCCGAAGGGACACACACACATACACACACACACACACTCACAAACACACACACACACACACACGCACGCACACACGCACACACACATACACTCACACACACACAAACACGCACACACGCACACACACATACACTCTTCACCTCTCGACCCCTACTTATTACTTGCCTCTTACGACAGGCATGGCCTTTTTGCCACGGCTGTTTTCTTATCTCTGCGAGCCGACCGCACACACACACACACTTACACACACTCACATACACACACACTTAAACACGCACGCACACACGCACACACACACACACATACACTCTTCACCTCTCGACTCGTGTTCTTATCTCTGCGAGCCGACCGGACACACTCACACTGACACATACACACAATCACACACACACTCACACACGTACGCACACACGCAAACACACACATACACTCTTCACCTCTCGACTCCTACCCATTATTCTCCTCTTACGACAGGCAGGGACTTTTTGCCACGGCCGTGTTCTTATCTCTGCAAGCCGAACGGACACACACACACACGCACACACACACGCACACGCACACTCACACGCACACACTCTTCACCTCTCGACTCCTACCCATTATTCTCCTCTTACGACAGGCAGGGACTTCTTGCCACGGCCGTGTTCTTATCTCTGCAAGCCGAACGGACACACACACACTCACACACACACACACACATACACTCACACACGTACGCACACACGCACACACACACATACACCCTTCACCTCTCGACTCCTACCCATTATTCTCCTCTTACGACAGGCAGGGACTTCTTGCCACGGCCGTGTTCTTATATCTGCAAGCCGAACGGACACACACACACACGCACACACACACGAACACGCACACTCACACGCACACACTCTTCACCTCTCGACTCCTACCCATTATTCTTCTGTTACGACCGGCAGGGACTTCTTGCCACGGCCGTGTTCTTATCTCTGCAAGCCGAACGGACACACACATACACACACACTCACACACACACGCACACACGCACGCACACACGCACACACACATACACTCACACACACAAACACGCACATACGCACACACACATACACTCTTAACCTCTCGACTCCTACCCATTAGTCGCCTCTTACGACATTCAGGGACTTCTTGCCACAAACGTATTCTTATCTCTGCAAGCCGAACGGACACACACACATACTCACACACGCACACACACACGCACACACGTACACACACACATACACTCTTCACCTCTCGACTCCTACCCATTAGTCGCCCTTTACGACAGGCAGGGCCTTCTTGCCACGGCCATGTTCTTATCTCTGAGAGCCGAACGGACATACACACACACTCACACACACACGCACGCTCACACGCACACACACATGCACACACGCACACGCACACGCACACGCACACACTCTCCACCTCTCGACTCCTATCCATTAGTCACCTCTTAAGACAGGCAGGGCCTTCTTGCCTCGGCCGTATTCTTATCTCTGCGAGCCGAACGGACATACACACACACTCAAACACACACGCACGCTCACACGCACACACACACGCACACACGCACACGCACACGCACACGCACACACTCTCGACTCCTATCCATTAGTCACCTCTTAAGACAGGCAGGGCCTTCTTGCCTCGGCCGTATTCTTATCTCTGCAAGCCGAACGGACACACACACACTCACACACACAAGCAGGCACACATGCACACACACGCACACACACAAATACACTTTTCACCTCTCGACTCCTACCCATTAGTCGCCTCTTACGACAGGCATAGCCTTCTTGCCTCGGCCGTATTCTTATCTTTGCAAGCCGAACGGACACACACACACTCACACACACACGCACGCACACACGCACACACACGCACACACACACACACACACAAATACACTCTTCACCTCTCGACTCCTACATATTAGTCGCCTCTTACGACAGGCATGGCCTTCTTGCCTTGGCCGTATTCTAATCTCTGCGAGCCGAATGGACACACACATACATACACACACACACACTTACACACGCACAAACACACACACACCCACACACGCACACACTCACATACCCTCTTCACCTCTCGACTCCTACCCATTAGTCGCCTCTTACGACAGGCAGGGCCTTCTTGCCACGGCCGTGTTCTCATTTCAGCGAGCCGACCGGACACACACATACACGCACACACAAACACACGCACACAGGCACAAACGCACACACAAACGCTCACGCACACGCACACACTCTACACCTCTCGACTCCCATCCATTAGTCGCCTCTTAAGACAGGCAGGGACTTCTTGCCACGAACGCATTCTTATCTCTGCGAGCCGAACGGACACACACACACACTCACACACAAACACACACACGCAAGCACACATACACTATTCACGTCTCGACTTCTACCCATTATTCTCCTCTTACGACAGGCAGGGACTTCTTGCCACGGCCCTGTTCTTATCTCTGCAAGCCGAACGGACACACACACACACGCACACACAAAAACACGCACACAGGCACACACGCACACACGCACACACGCACACACGCACACACGCACACACTCTCCACCTCTCGATTCCTATCCATTAGTCGCCTCTTAAGACAGGCAGGGCCTTCTTGCCACGGACGTATTCTTATCTCTGCAAGCCAAACGGACACACACACACACACACATACAGACACACACTCACACACGCACAAACACACGCACACACACAGACACATACACTCTTCACCTCTCGACTCCTATTCATTAGTCGCCTCTTACGACAGGCAGGGACTTCTTGCTACAGCCGTGTTCTTATCTCTGCGAGTCGAACGGACACACACACACACGCACAGACAAACACACGCACACAGGCACACACGCACACACGCACACGTACACGCACACGCACACACTCTCCACCTCTCGACTCCTATCCATTAGTCGCCTCTTAAGACAGGCAGGGCCTTCTTGCCTCGGCCGTATTCTTATCTCTGCAAGCCAAACGGACACACACACACACACACATACAGACACACACTCACACACGCACAAACACACGCACACACACAGACACATACACTCTTCACCTCTCGACTCCTATTCATTAGTCGCCTCTTACGACAGGCAGGGACTTCTTGCCACAGCCGTGTTCTTATCTCTGCGAGCCGAACGGACACACACACACTCACACACACACGCACACACACGCACACACACACACACACACAAATACACTCTTCACCTCTCGACTCCTACCCATTAGTCGCCTCTTACGACAGGCAGGGCCTTCTTGCCACGGCCGTGTTCTCATTTCAGCGAGCCGACCGGACACACACACACACGCACACACAAACACACGCACACAGGCACAAACGCACACACGCAAACGCACACGCACACGCACACACTCTCCACCTCTCGACTCCTATCCATTAGTCGCCTCTTAAGACAGGCAGGGCCTTCTTGCCACGAACGCATTCTTATCTCTGCGAGCCTAACGGACACACAGACACACTCACACAGACACGCACGCACACACGCCACACACACGCACACACACATACACTCACACACACACAAACACGCACACACGCACACACACATACATTCTTTACCTCTCGACTCCTACCTAGTAGTCGTCTCTCACGACAGGCAGGGCCTTCTTGCCTCGGCAGTGTTCTTATCTCTGCAAGCCGAACGGACACACACACAAACTCACACACGCACACACACACGCACACACGCACCCACACACATACACTCTTCACCTGTCGACTCCTACCTATTAGTCGCCTCTTACGATAGGCAGGCCATTATTGCCTCGGTCGTGTTCTTATCTCTGCAAGCCGAACTAACACAGACACATACTTACACACGCACACACACACGCACACACGCACACACGCACATACACTTTTCACCACTCGCCTCCTACTTATTAGTTGCCCACTCTTCACCTCTCGACTCCTACCCATTAGTCGCCCCGTACGATTTGCATCGCCTTCTTGCCACGGCTGTTTACTTATCTCTGCGAGCCGAAGGGACACACACATACACACACACACTCACAAACATACACACACACACACGCACGCACACACGCACACACACATACACTCACACACACACAAACACGCACACACGCACACACACATACATTCTTCACCTCTCGACTCCTACCTATTAGTCGCCTCTTACGATAGGCAAGGCCTTCTTGCCTCGGTCGTGTTCTTATTTCTGCAAGCCGAACTAACACACACACATACTCACACACGCACACACACACGCACACACGCACACACACACATACACTCTTCACCTCTCGAATCCTACTTATTACTCGCCTCTTAAGACAGGCAGGGCCTTCTTGCCACGGCTGTGTTCTTATCTCTGCGAGCCGACCGCACACACACACACTCACACACAATCACACACTCACATACACACACACTTAAACATGCACGCACACACGCACACACATACACTCTTCACCTCTCGACTCCTACCCATTATTCTCCTCTTTCGACAGGCAGGGACTTCTTGCCACGGGCGTGTTCTTATCTCTGCAAGCCGAACGGACACACACACACACACACACGCACACACAAAAACACGCACACAGGCACACACGCACACACGCACACGCACACGTACACGCACACAGTCTCCACCTCTCGACTCCTATCCATTAGTCGCCTCTTACGACATTCAGGGACTTCTTGCCACGGCCGTGTTCTTATCTCTGCGAGCCGAACGGACACACACACACACTCACACACACGCACACACGCAAGCACGCATACAGTATTCACCTCTCGACTTCTACCCATTATTCTCCTCTTACGACAGGCAGGGACTTCTTGCCACGGCCGTGTTCTTATCTCTGCAAGCCGAACGGACACACACACACGCACACACAAACACACGCACACAGGCACACACGCACATACGCACACACGCACACACTCTCCACCTCTCGATTTCTATCCATTAGTCGCCTCTTAAGAGAGGCAGGGCCTTCTTGCCCCGGCCGTATTCTTATCTCTGGAAGCCGAGCGGACAAACACACACACACACGCACACACACATACACTCATCACCTCTCGACTCCTACTTATTAGTCACCTCTTACGACAGGCATGGCATTCTTGCCACCGCTGCTTCCTTTTCTCTGCGAGCCGAAGGGACACACATACACACACACACTCACAAACACACACACACGCACCCACACACGCACACACACATACACTAACAGACACACACGCACACACGCACACACACATACACTCTTCACCTCTCGATTCCTACCTATTAGTCGCCCCTTACAAGAGGCAGGGCCTTCTTGCCTTGGCCGTATTCTTATCTCTGCAAGCCTAACGGACACACACACATACACACACACACTCACACACGCAAACACACACGCACACACACACACAAACACTCTTCACCTCTCGACTCCTACCCATTAGCCGCTAATTACAACAAGCATGGCCTTCTTGTCACGGCCGTATTCTTATGTCTGCAAGCCGAACGGACACACACACCCATACACACACACTCACATACGCACAAACACACACACACGCACACACACATACACTCTTCACCTCTCGACTCCTACCCATTAGTCACCTCTTACGACAGGCATGGCAATCTTGCCACCGCTGTTTTCTTTTCTCTGCGAGCCAAAGGGACACACATACACACACACACACACTGACGGAACGGACACACACACACGCACGCACACAGGCACATACACATACACTCACACACACACACGCACACACGCACACACACATACACTCTTCACCTCTCGATTCCTACCTATTAGTCGCCCCTTACAAGAGGCAGTTCTTGCCTCGGCCGTATTCTTATCTCTGCAAGCCAAACGGACACACACACATACTCACACACGCACACACACACACACACGCATACACACATACACTCTTCACC
>NW_027311890.1:592500-610000 GCF_040954645.1 Diabrotica undecimpunctata | reverse complement strand
TCCTACCCATTAGTCGCCTCTTACGACAGGCAGGGCCTTCTTGCCACGAACGCATTCTTATCTCTGCGAGCCGAACTGACACACACACACACACACACAGACGCAAGCACACATACACCATTCACCTCTCGACTTCTACCCATTATTCTCCTCTTACGACAGACTGGGACTTCTTGCCACGGCCGTGTTCTTATCTTGTGGCGTACAAAACCGAATCTATATAAAAAAATTACAAATTGTACCAAATATAAATCAGACGTACACCCGGAAAGAAAAGTACTATACGGTGACAGTCTGGGAATGGCTCGCGGCTAGACAAAACAGTGGAGATGGTCGTGCGGTCCACAAAACAAAAAAATCCGAAGTTATATCAGGGGCGCCAGGTAAATTGGCCCACAGCCTTCCCTACGTTGCTATTCAATAAACCACCAACTTACCAATAGGTTTACTACTAAAATACTAAGTAACAGTATACAACCTGAATAAATAAAAAAATAAATGAAATTGTCAGATTAGAATTTAGTCAATTTTAATAAATAGATTCCCAAGATAGTTGAAAATAAATACATACATATTACATATTACAATATTATTTAACTTTACCATAGGCTTAATAAAAAAATAATATAAAAATGCGGCTTCTGCTTGCCTAACAAAAATTCATAAGTTATTTCTACTTAACAGAACAAAATGAAAGGTAAGACGTGTCAAAAGTACCGGACGCTAAGGGGTGTGCGGTTCAATACCAACCAAAAAAAAATAATTAACGCAAATAGGACACCACGTGAGCTCAAGTGCGTGCGCAGAAAATAATATAAAAAAAATAAATCTCAAATATATAACCCCCCCTTAGACGCAGTTTACAAAATTAAAATAGGTATGTGTAAATATTGAATTAATAAAATAAACCGCAAATTATCTTTAAAAAAAATCTGTAAAGTATTTGTAAATATGAAAATAAAAACTAACAGCAAATAATCTTTAAAAAAAAACTATTGTATTCCGCAAACCAAATTAGACGGTGCTTAAATCTTCCGTTGAAAATTAATTATCGATCCATACCTCGAATATTCATATACTTCACCGCGTGGAATTCCAGTTATAGTTCAGCGTGTCTTCAATCCAAAATCCCATACGATTGCCGATGTACATAGACTTGTGTGACAATGTTGAAAAGTTGAAAATTACAGCCAGATGGAAAAATACGAAGAAGAAGAAGCAGAAAAAAACAAACAAACCAACCAACCAACCCTGAAGCAAGAAAACATTAATTACCATCTGTGTCTAAAATAATTATTTGGAAATAAATATATTGATTTTAACACTTTGTTTATCTGCCTTTTGGCGATAATGGAGCAATACAAAAAAAAACTTGTCTCCGAACTTGAATGTATGAAAACTGATAAAAATGTGAATAGCTTTTTAGAGATGGGATAAAAAAATAACTACAACTTTTTAATTAATTAAAAACGAAATGTTCTAACACTCACCCTTCTTAGCCAGATTAGGGGTTTGAAATATCCCAAATTGGACCGAAGCGTAGCCGGCTATTTGGACTCGTGATTAAGGCTAATTTCTTGATCTAAATACGACTCCCGGTATTCACGTGTACTGTAGATCCGCTTTTTTTAGCGAAATTGTGGATATTCCAAAAAAAACCCTTCCACGAAGGCAGCAAATCCCCTTGAATATCCACACGGTTCGGACTAGTCCAGATCCCACATGGAACAGCAGCAAAAGCAAAAAAACAAAAATGCCGTTTTTAATCTAGCCCAACCTTTCAGTAACACTCTCAAACCTGGAATCACTTTCTTTCCGTCGTCTTTCCGAACACTTGACAACTTGACACACGGAGGTCACCGAATAGTACCGAGATTCAAAAATTTCAATTTTATGATCCCAATTCTTCCAAGATAACTCTAGAAAGAACGATCTAAATTAGTTTCTTCACAAAAAAGAGGACGTGTTCCCTTAACTTCAGCACAATTTGCCAGACATTACCCCTATTTGAAAATTACTAATTTTATTTTCGCCACCTTGCTTATAATATATTATAGGCAACCGCTCTTACACGTCCTGAATTATTTAAATTTTGATAAAATAGAGGTGGGACTTTCTACTTTAAATTTGGAACGTAACAACACCTCCCTTTCCCAGAGGAAAATTTACGAGGAAAAACTAGACGAAGAAAATTTTCCCTCGCGCTAGCGACACACTACCTAAACTCTGAGCGAAGTCCACACAATCCACACAATCATCATCCACACCGTCTTCACCATGCGCAAGTACTTGGACAACGAAAGACATACCAACCTCAAACCACACGCACAAAGCAACAACTTACTTACAACACTTACTCCACTTCCACACAACAGTCATCTCTCATCGTATGAGATCAAGTAGAATAGTTTCAAATTCCAACGTCAATCTGACAACACTGATTTGGTCGGTTACTGGATGTTGCCCTTATTCGCGACCTCCCAGCTCTGGGGCATCGCTAGTACTTCACTATACCTCGCATAACATGAGTCCATAAGAAACTCTCCACCACTCGACTCTTACTGATACTGCGAGAAACATCTACCGAAACAGTAGTGTAATTCCAATTGTTCATTAAAATAAAAATGAGATAGGTCTTTCAGAATTTAAATCCGTATACAACGAAATTTAGTGAATCATCCAAAACTAAGCTATTATCCAACAAGATTCACCAAAACATAATTATGTGGCTTCGAAAAAATCCCAATTAAATAGAATGGCTTACTAACATCAAAACAAATCCCAACGCCATATCATCGAAGACAACATATTTCTGACCAAACCTAAGTGACATTCAATTCCATAAATCAAAAGAAATTAAGGCTACCGCAACCCTACGACTTCGTATTGGCTACCTAACACAAAAAAAAAACGAATCGGTTGACCATCCAAATACATCCTAAGAACCGATCATAGCCAACACTCAGTCATCCTTCACGGACACAACAAAAAAAAATAAATACAACCAATTTCAGAAGAATTTACTTAGACTAGACAAAACTTTGCTAGTCCGTTCTACTCCGACCTAAATCCTATCGGGATCACCAGTCGGGTTACTAATCCTTAAATCCTTAATATTCCAAATACCTTGATCCTTGCCATTTTCATCCTCTAAACTATATGTCCAGGGGGAAACTTTCTTCTTCACGAAGTAGGGTCCTATCCATCTAGGAGCTAACTTTTTCGTGAAATATTTAGCGGCATCTGACAACACAAAATTTCTCCGCCATACTGACTGATGGGGCTGAAATTCCTCTGGACGTCTCCGTAGATTATAGGTCTTCTCACACTTAGCCGAAGCTTTATCTAAACGTTTTCTAACATCAACAAATAATTCCTGGAGTCCACGCGATCGATTATATCCCATTTTAGCTACTTCGTCCTCCGGGTCTCCGAGTTTGTCCTTTCGGGAAAAATCTCGTCCATCCACTACCATCTTCCGACCGAAATTTATGAAGTAGGGATCTTGACCAGTCGACTCGTGGTATGCAGTGCGCGTAGCACATGCTAGTTTGGCCAAATTTTCATCCCACTTCTTATGGTTGTCAGCTATATAAGTTGCCATCATTGTTTTAAGGGTTCGGTTATAGCGTTCAGATGGATTGCACTGTGGATGATACAACGCATTATAACGAACTGAGACACCATAGGTTTCCATCATTTTCTTGAAAATACCCGAAGTATACTGGACACCATTATCACATAGTAACAGACGTGGAACTCCAAATACGAGGAAAACTTCTTCTTCTATTTTCTTAACGACATGCACGGCTTTTGAGGATCGCAACGGAAATACCAAAGAAAATTTACTAAACACATCCATTACCACTAAGATAAACTTATAGCCTTGAGTTGATCTTGGGAAAGGTCCCATAAGATCGGTTGCTACTATCTCCCATGGTTGAGTAGCTTTAGGTTGAGGAGTCATAAAGCCTTTGGGCTTACCTTGTTCCACCTTATGCATGGCACACAGTGAGCAACGTCCAACGTAACGAGACACATCACTCCGCAGTTTCGGCCAAAAATACTTCTCGTTAATACGCTTATAAGTTTTCAGGATCCCCATATGACCTGCTAAAGGACTATCATGACACAACTTCAGCACTTCCAATCGTTGACCCTTAGGAACGACTTCCTTCCAATTGTCCGCTTCCTCGACCAAAAATCCATAACTGGGACGGATGTATTTATAAAGTTTGCCACCAGACATTCTCCACTGAGGATACTTCAAGGGATTAGACTCGATTTTTCTACAAAGTTTATCATACCAACTATCACCACTAGGAAGCGGTACAACCTCTTCAACCATATCAAGCACGGGAACTGACCGAGATAACAAATCGGGGACAACATGTTCTTTTCCTTTCCGATGCACAATCTTAAAGTCATATTGTTGCAATCTTACCGCCCATCGAGCTAATCTTCCAGTAGGATCCTTCAAATTTTGAAGCCATACGAGGGATGCGTGATCAGTCACGACCGTAAACGGAACACCCTCCAAATAAGGACGCAGTTTTTCGACTGCCCATAACACAGCTAAACATTCCCGTTCCGTCGTGGAAAAATTCCTTTCTTGACGCGTTAGTGATCTGCTCAGGAAACTAATTACTTCGTCACCATCCGGGCCTGGCTGCAATAACACGGCGCCCACTCCATATCCTGAGGCATCACATTGGACAACAAAAGGCAAATTGTAGTCAGGACAATTAAGTATCGGAGCAGAAACTAGACATTCTTTTATTTTCTGAAAAGATTCTTCACAACTCGGGGTCCAATTGAATTTTCTTCCTTTCTTCAATATCGCTGTAATTGGAGCTAGTAGTGTCGCAAAGGAAGGAATAAATCTTCGATACCAGGAAAATGTGCCTATGATGCTACGAACTTCCTTGACGGATGTGGGTGTTGGGATACGTAGCATAGCCTTGACCTTATCACCATCAACATGTAGTCCATTCCTATCAACCACATGACCCAAATACTTTAGTTCCGGTCTACAAAATTGACATTTATCCCAGCTAACGGTTAACTTAGCTTCTCTCAAGCGTCTAAAGACTTCCTCTAAGATCCTTACATGTTCTTCAATAGACTTTGTCACGATGACCACGTCATCCAAGTAAGTAAAAACATAGGGTTCCAACTCCGGACCGAGGACACGATCTATCAACCTCTGCCATGTAGCCGGGGCATTATGTAATCCAAAAGGCATTCTGCAAAACTGAAAAAGACCTCGACCAGGAACCGTAAAAGCAGTATAAGGCCTGGAAGCCTTAGCAACAGGTACCTGCCAATACGCCGACTTAATGTCTATGGTGGAAAGATAATGCGCGTTCTTTAATTTATTTAAAATATTAGAGATGTACGGTAATGGGTAGCCATCCCTCTCTGTTACGGCATTAAGCTTTCGATAGTCTACGCAGAACCTCCATTTTGGTTCTTCACCTTCTGGAACTTTTTTCTTCACCAAGAGAATCGGGGACGACCAAGCACTATTCGATCGCTCCACTACTCCTTTCGCCAACATATCTTCTAGCTCTTTATCAATATGGCTTTGGATTACTGGGGATACAGGATAGTAACGTTGTTTTATGGGTGCAGATTTACAAACAATCACATGCTCAGTGACATCAGTACAACCAAGAGAAGTGCCCATTAGTTCACGACTTCTATTAATAACTTCCTCCAATTGCGACTTCTCTGCATCGGTCAAAATAGTTTGACCTCGGAGATGATCCACTGAACCTACCATTGCTGGAGCGTCCGAAAAATACCATTCGTTATGCCTCAAATCTGGAACGATACCCATAACACGCCAAAAATCAGATCCTAAAATCAGAATGTGCGGTACGTCCAAAATAACTAATACTGGCAAGACACGCAAGCGATCCCTAACCATGAAAGGTACTAAACATTCCCCCAACGATTCACACATCTGACCATTCGCCACTCTACAAACGGTCTTCTTCGAAGTATCCAACTCTAAACCCAAGTTTTGTAAAAATTTCCAACCAGTTCTTCCTACAATGGTCTTTGAAGCACCAGAATCCAATAATCCCAAAATTTCCTTTCCTAAGACTTTAACTTTCAAATATGGACGTTCATCTCCTTCGGAATGATGTAAAATAAAGTCTAAAATAGGACGTAGGTTGGTCGAGTCAACGTCGGCAACACCTCTTCGACCAGTTAGGTGCGCTTCCTTCCGTTTCCCGAATTACACGAAGGACAAGTTCTGACTGTAAACCCTTCTTTCTTACACTTAAAACAGTGAACAGCCTCCTTCTTCATTAGACACCCTACTGCCTTATGGCCTGACTGATTACAACGATAACAGATTAAAGTCCTAAACTTTCCTCTAGCGGACTCCGATTCGGATGAAACAACAGGACCCTCACTAACACTACTACAACTTTCAGCATCCACACTGATATAAGCTAGGTCCTTTTCCAAAGTATTCATTTTCCTACTATTCGGTTCAACATAGTTCCTAATACAATCACGTCTTTCCTCCATACTGCGACATAGAACACGAAGTTCCTCCAAGGTAGCTGGCAAAGGATCACGTAATCTATCTTGATAGAACGGATGCAAATTCCTAATAACTATAGACAATTTAACTTCCTCTGGAACATGACAACGCAAGCGATTAAAGTAACTATTCATTATTGCCAAGTAAACTCCAATAGTCTCAGACGAATGCTGAGTTCTCCTCCGAAGCTCTTCAAAAAGCGCTTCCCCATGGTGAGCTGACAGGTACTCCCTACGAAACTCTTCAACTAATTCAGCCCAACTCCCTACACGTAGACGAACATCTTTATAAAACTGATAGGCTTTATCCGAAAATAAATCTATACCTGATTCCAAAAGTATACTATCTGGTACATGACGAGCGAGACTCAATTCATTCACCATCTCAAAAAATGCAGAAATAGACATACCCCTAGCAGAACCTGAAAACTTTTCTATTCCCCATTTATGAGGAAGTATCATCCCAGAAGAAAAACTAGAGACAGACCCTGAAAAAACATTATTACCAGCTTGTGACATCGCTCCAGGAGAAGAAGCATGAACTTGTCCTACCCCTGCCTGAAAAGACTGATTTAAAACCGAAATCACATCGAGCGCTACTGGTACCGAACCAGATCCGATTGGATGCTGCTTATCATGTAAATCCTGTGACAACTTCAAAATCTCAGCAAGAAAGTCTGACTTAACAACCTGGGCTGCGTCTGCATCATCACCTGTTGGCAATACCATAAGATCAATTCTCCCCAAGACATGGTTAATCTGTGTCCGCAATCTCAAGGACTCAGCACAAGTAGGAGTTCCGGCAAACTTTCCAACAGCCGTATTCAGCTCCGCAAGTTTAGTCTCGATTGCAGTTTTATCCTGTGAAAAGGTGAATGGGTGCTCAGGATATCTAAAGCTTTCATTTGCTGCCTCACGACTAAGTGCATCAGACAGACTAGACCTCATAGACTCAACAGTGCCAGTAGACACTCCACGAATTTTGAGTTCATATTCCAGTTCCTCTTTCCTTAAGTAGTTGGGTACAAGTTTTCGCACCATCTTGCCAAAGTTCAAAATTTAAAAAAAAATGTATCAACCGAAAGGAGCAAATATTCAAACAAAATCAAGATATAAGTAAAAATATTAACACACAGGTACAGTTTACTTTATTAATGGGAGCAAACCAAAAGCAAAATAAAAGTAATAGTCGCTTTATTCAATCTATAAAATTTCACAAAAGATTTTCAAAATTTCATTGTTTCAGAACAAATTACAAGTCACAACATAATCTCAAAAAAAAAAGATTTTACATTCCCTAACATAAGTAAGTTAAACCACAATGTAGAATTTCGAAGTCCAACTTCTCAAAAAAATAAATTTGAACTCCAACTGAAATAGAAATATTTCAAAGTCCTAATATATCCATAATTCTTCTAAGTTCCACAACACCACTTCAAAGTATCTTCTTTTAAGTTCCATTTTTGGCTTCTTCCAACTTCACGTCACACAAAAAAAAACTAGTAAGCACTTCTTGGCATACACTTCCACTAAACACGAAGTTCTAAGACTACTACTAAGTGCAAAACCAGTGGTAAAGTAAATAAATCAAAGTTAGTCAATTAAAGCCCAAACACGTTAGGTTAACTAATTAAAAGGAATCTACACAAGGGGTTGACAAAAAAAAGGTTAATTAATTAAGGGCCCCACGTTGGGCGCCAAAATATGTGGCGTACAAAACCGAATCTATATAAAAAAATTACAAATTGTACCAAATATAAATCAGACGTACACCCGGAAAGAAAAGTACTATACGGTGACAGTCTGGGAATGGCTCGCGGCTAGACAAAACAGTGGAGATGGTCGTGCGGTCCACAAAACAAAAAAATCCGAAGTTATATCAGGGGCGCCAGGTAAATTGGCCCACAGCCTTCCCTACGTTGCTATTCAATAAACCACCAACTTACCAATAGGTTTACTACTAAAATACTAAGTAACAGTATACAACCTGAATAAATAAAAAAATAAATGAAATTGTCAGATTAGAATTTAGTCAATTTTAATAAATAGATTCCCAAGATAGTTGAAAATAAATACATACATATTACATATTACAATATTATTTAACTTTACCATAGGCTTAATAAAAAAATAATATAAAAATGCGGCTTCTGCTTGCCTAACAAAAATTCATAAGTTATTTCTACTTAACAGAACAAAATGAAAGGTAAGACGTGTCAAAAGTACCGGACGCTAAGGGGTGTGCGGTTCAATACCAACCAAAAAAAAATAATTAACGCAAATAGGACACCACGTGAGCTCAAGTGCGTGCGCAGAAAATAATATAAAAAAAATAAATCTCAAATATATAACCCCCCCTTAGACGCAGTTTACAAAATTAAAATAGGTATGTGTAAATATTGAATTAATAAAATAAACCGCAAATTATCTTTAAAAAAAATCTGTAAAGTATTTGTAAATATGAAAATAAAAAATAACAGCAAATAATCTTTAAAAAAAAACTATTGTATTCCGCAAACCAAATTAGACGGTGCTTAAATCTTCCGTTGAAAATTAATTATCGATCCATACCTCGAATATTCATATACTTCACCGCGTGGAATTCCAGTTATAGTTCAGCGTGTCTTCAATCCAAAATCCCATACGATTGCCGATGTACATAGACTTGTGTGACAATGTTGAAAAGTTGAAAATTACAGCCAGATGGAAAAATACGAAGAAGAAGAAGCAGAAAAAAACAAACAAACCAACCAACCAACCCTGAAGCAAGAAAACATTAATTACCATCTGTGTCTAAAATAATTATTTGGAAATAAATATATTGATTTTAACACTTTGTTTATCTGCCTTTTGGCGATAATGGAGCAATACAAAAAAAAACTTGTCTCCGAACTTGAATGTATGAAAACTGATAAAAATGTGAATAGCTTTTTAGAGATGGGATAAAAAAATAACTACAACTTTTTAATTAATTAAAAACGAAATGTTCTAACACTCACCCTTCTTAGCCAGATTAGGGGTTTGAAATATCCCAAATTGGACCGAAGCGTAGCCGGCTATTTGGACTCGTGATTAAGGCTAATTTCTTGATCTAAATACGACTCCCGGTATTCACGTGTACTGTAGATCCGCTTTTTTTAGCGAAATTGTGGATATTCCAAAAAAAACCCTTCCACGAAGGCAGCAAATCCCCTTGAATATCCACACGGTTCGGACTAGTCCAGATCCCACATGGAACAGCAGCAAAAGCAAAAAAACAAAAATGCCGTTTTTAATCTAGCCCAACCTTTCAGTAACACTCTCAAACCTGGAATCACTTTCTTTCCGTCGTCTTTCCGAACACTTGACAACTTGACACACGGAGGTCACCGAATAGTACCGAGATTCAAAAATTTCAATTTTATGATCCCAATTCTTCCAAGATAACTCTAGAAAGAACGATCTAAATTAGTTTCTTCACAAAAAAGAGGACGTGTTCCCTTAACTTCAGCACAATTTGCCAGACATTACCCCTATTTGAAAATTACTAATTTTATTTTCGCCACCTTGCTTATAATATATTATAGGCAACCGCTCTTACACGTCCTGAATTATTTAAATTTTGATAAAATAGAGGTGGGACTTTCTACTTTAAATTTGGAACGTAACAATCTCTGCAAGCCGAACGAACACACACACACACGCACACACAAACACACGCACACAGGCACACACGCACAAACGCACACACGCACACGCACACGCACACACTCTCCACCTCTCGATTCCTATCCATTAGTCGCCTCTTAAGACAGGCAGGGCCTTCTTGCCACGGACGTATTCTTATCTCTGTGAGCCGAACGGACACACACACACACGCACACACAAACACACGCACACAGGCACACACGCACACACGCACACGTACACGAACACGCACACACTCTCCACCTCTCGACTCCTATCCATTAGTCGCCTCTTAAGAGAGGCAGGGCCTTCTTGCCTCGGCCGTATTCTTATCTCTGCCAGCCAAACAGACACAAACACACGTACACACACACAGACACATACACTTTTCACCTCTCGACTCCTATTCATTTGTCGCTTCTTACGACAGGCAGGACCTTCTTGCCACGGCCGTGTTCTTATCTCTGCGAGCCGAACGGACACACACACTCACACACACACACGCACACACACACGCACACACGCACACACACACAAATACACTCTTCACCTCTCGACTCCTACCCATTAGTCGCCTCTTACGACAGGCATGGCCTTCTTGCCACCGCTGTTTTCTTATCTCCGCGAGCCGAAGGGACACACACACACACACATACACACACACTCACACACACACACGCACACACGCACGCACACATACACTCTTCACCTCTTGACTCCTACCCATTAGTCGCCCCTTACGACAGGCATGGCCTTCTTGCCACCGCTGTTTTCTTATCTCCGCGAGCCGAAGGGACACACACACACACACATACACACACACTCACACACACACACGCACACACGCACGCACACATACACTCTTCTGCTCTCGACTTCTACCCATTAGTCGCCCCGTACGATTTGCATGGCCTTCTTGCCACGGCTGTTTTCTTATCTCTGCGAGCCGAAGGGACACACACACACACACGCACACACGCACACGCACAAGCACACACGCACGCACACACGCACACACGCACACACACATACACACACACACACACACACACGCACACACGCACACACACATATATTCTTCACCTCTCGACTCCTACCTATTAGTCGCCTCTTACGACAGGCAGGGCCTTCTTGCCACGGCCGTGTTCTCATCTCTGCGAGCCGACCGGACACACACACACTGACACACACACATTCACACACACACTCAAAGACGCACGCACACACGCACACACGCACACACACACATACACTCTTCACCTCTCGACTCCTAACCATTATTCTCCTCTTACGACAGGCAGGTACTTCTTGCCACGGCCGTGTTCTTATCTTTGAAAGCCGAACGGACACACACACACACGCACACACACACACACGCACACGCACACGCACACGCACACGCACACGCACACACTCTCCACCTCTCGACTCCTATCCATTAGTCGCCTCTTACGACAGGCGTGGCCTTCTTGCCACCGCTTTTTTCTAATCTCTGCGAGCGAAGGGTCACACACACACATACACACACACTCACACACACACACACGCACACACGCACGCACACACGCACACACATACTCTCACACACACACAAACACGCACCCACGCACACACACATACATTCTTCACCTCTCGACTCCTACCTATTAGTCGTCTCTCACGACAGACAGGGCCTTCTTGCCTCGGCCGTGTTCTTATCTCTGCAAGCCGAACTAACACACACACATACTCACACACGCACACACACTCACACACACACACACGCACACACGCACGCACACACGCACACACACATACTCTCACACACACACAAACACGCACACACGCACACACACATACATTCTTCACCTCTCGACTCCTACCTATTAGTCGTCTCTCACGACAGGCAGGACCTTCTTGGCACGGCCGTGTTCTTATCTCTGCGAGCCGAACGGACACACACACACACTCACGCACACACACGCACACACATACGCACACACGCACACACACACACAAATACACTCTTCACCTCTCGACTCCTACCCATTAGTCGCCTCTTACGACAGGCATGGACTTATTGCCTCGGCCGTATTCTAATCTCTGCGAGCCGAACGGACACACACATACATACACACACACACTCACACACACACACGCACACACGCACGCACACATACACTCTTCACCTCTTGACTCCTACCCATTAGTCGCCCCTTACGACAGGCATGGCCTTCTTGCCACCGCTGTTTTCTTATCTCCGCGAGCCGAAGGGACACACACACACACACATACACACACACTCACACACACACACACACGCACACACGCACGCACACATACACTCTTCTGCTCTCGACTCCTACCCATTAGTCGCCCCGTACGATTTGCATGGCCTTCTTGCCACGGCTGTTTTCTTATCTCTGCGAGCCGAAGGGACACACACACACATACACACACACACACACACACACTCACAAACACACACACACACGCACACACGCACGCACACACGCACACGCACACGCAAACACGCACGCACACACGCACACACACATACACTCACACACACACACACGCACACACGCACACACACATATATTCTTCACCTCTCGACTCCTACCTATTAGTCGCCTCTTACGACAGGCAGGGCCTTCTTGCCACGGCCGTGTTCTCATCTCTGCGAGCCGACCGGACACACACACACTGACACACACACTCAAAGACGCACGCACACACGCACACACGCACACTCTCCACCTCTCGACTCCTATCGATTAGTCGCCTCTTACGACAGGCATGGCCTTCTTGCCACCGCTTTTTTCTTATCTCTGCGAGCGAAGGGTCACACACACATACACACACACACTCACACACACACACGCACACACGCACGCACACACGCACACACACATACTCTCACACACACACAAACACGCACACACGCACACACACATACATTCTTCACCTCTCGACTCCTACCTATTAGTCGTCTCTCACGACAGGCAGGGCCTTCTTGCCTCGGCCGTCTTCTTATCTCTGCAAGCCGAACTAACACACACACATACTCACACACGCACACACACGCACACACGCACACACACATACACTTTTCACCTCTCGACTCCTACTTATTAGTCGCCCACTCTTCAACTCTCGACTCCTACCCATTAGTCGCCCCGTACGATTTGCATCGCCTTCTTGCCACGGCTGTTTTCTTATCTCTGCGAGCCGAAGGGACACACACACATACACACACACACGCACACACTCACAAACACACACACACACACACACGCACGCACACACGCACACACACATACACTCACACACACACAAACACGCACACACGCACACACACATACACTCTTCACCTCTCGACCCCTACTTATTACTTGCCTCTTACGACAGGCATGGCCTTTTTGCCACGGCTGTTTTCTTATCTCTGCGAGCCGACCGCACACACACACTTACACACACTCACATACACACACACTTAAACACGCACGCACACACGCACACACACACACATACACTCTTCACCTCTCGACTCCTAACCATTATTCTCCTCTTTCGACAGGCAGGGACTTCTTTCCACGGCCGTGTTCTTATCTCTGCAAGCCGAACGGACACACACACACACACGCACACACAAACACACGCACACAGGCACACACGCACACACGCACACGCACACGTACACGCACACACTCTCCACCTCTCGACTCCTATCCATTAGTCGTCTCTTACGACAGGCAGGGCCTTCTTGCCACGGCCGTGTTCTTATCTCTGCGAGCCGAACGGACACACACACACTCACACACACACGCACGCACACACGCACACACACACGCACCCACGCACACGCACACGCACACGCACACACTCACAAACACACACACACACACGCACGCACACACGCACACACACATACATTCTTCACCTCTCGACTCCTACCCATTAGTCGCTCATTACAGCAGGCATGGCCTTCTTGCCACGGCCGTATTCTTATCTCTGCGAGCCGAAGGGACACACACACACACTCATACACACACACACGCACACTCTTTACCTCTCGACTTCTACCCATTAGTCGCCTCTTACGACAGGCATGGCCTTCTTGCCACGGCTGTATTCTTATCTCTGCAAGCCGAACGGACACACATACATACACACACACTCACACACGCACACACACATAAACTCTTCACCTCTCGACTCCTACCTATTAGTCGCCTCTTACGATAAGCATGGCCTTCTTGCCACGGCTGTAATCTTATCTCTGCGAGCCGAAGGACACACACACATACACACATACACGCACACACACACACGCACACACGCACATACATACACTCTCCATCTCGCGACTCCTACTCATTAGTCACCTCTTACGACAGGCAGGGCCTTCTTGCCACGGCCGTATTCTTTTCTCTGCGAGCCGAAGGACACACACACACACAGTCACACACGCACATACACACACGCACACACACACACATACACTACTTACCTCTTGACTCCTAACCATTAGTCGCCTCTTACGACAGGCAGGGCCTTCTTGCCTTGGTTGTGTTCGTATCTCTGCGAGCCGAAGGACACACACACACACACACATACAAACACACACACACACTCACAAATACACACACACACGCACACACGCACGCACACACGCACACGCACACGCACACACGCACGCACACACGCACACACACATACACACACACACACGCACACACGCACACACACATATATTCTTCACCTCTCGACTCCTACCTATTAGTCGCCTCTTACGACAGGCAGGGCCTTCTTGCCTCAACCGTGTTCTTATCTCTGCAAGCCGAACGGACACACACACACACGCACACACACAGACGCACACACAAATACACGCACACAGGCACACGCACACACTCTCCACCTCTCGACACCTATCCATTAGCCGCCTCTTAAGACAGGCAGGGCCTTCTTGCCACGGCCGTAATCTTATCTCTGCGAGCCGAGCGGACAAAAACACACAGTCACACACACACACATACACTATTCACCTCTCGACTCCTCCCTTTTGGTTGCCTCTTACGAGAGGCAGGGCCTTCTTGCCCCGGCCGTATTCATATCTCTGCAAGCCGAACGGACACACACACTCATACACACACACTCACACACGCACAAACACACACACGCACACACGCACACACACATACACTCTTCACCTCTCGACTCCTACCTTTTAGTCGCCTCTTACGATAAGCAGGGCCTTCTTGCCGCGGTCGTGTTCTCATCTCTGCAAGCCAAACTAACACACACACATACTCACACACGCACACACACACGCACACACACACGCACACACGCACACACACACATACACTCTTCACCTCTCGACTCCTACTTATTAGTCGACCCTTACAAGAGGCAGGGCCTTCTGGCCTCGGCCGTATTCTTATCTCTGCAAGCCAAACGGACACACACATACACACACACTCACACACGCCCACACACGCACACACGCACACACACACACACACATACACTCTTCACCTCTCGACTCCTACGCATTATTCTCCTCTTACGACAGGCAGGGACTTCTTGCCACGGCCGTGTTCTTATCTCTGTAAGCCGAACGGACACACACACATACTCACACACGCACACACACATACTCACACACGCACACACACACGCACACACGCACACACACACATACACTCTTCACCTCTCGACTCCTACCCATTAGTCGCCTCTTACGACAGGCAGGGCCTTCCTGCCACGGCCATGTTCTTATCTCTGCGAGCCGACCGGACACACACACACTCACACACACACATACAAGAACACACACGCACACACGCACACGTACACGCACACACATACACTCTTCACCTCTCGACTCCTACCCATTATTCTCCTCTTTCGACAGGCAGGGACTTCTTGCCACGGGCGTGTTCTTATCTCTGCAAGCCGAACGGACACACACACACACACACACGCACACACAAAAACACGCACACAGGCACACACGCACACACGCACACGCACACGTACACGCACACAGTCTCCACCTCTCGACTCCTATCCATTAGTCGCCTCTTACGACATTCAGGGACTTCTTGCCACGGCCGTGTTCTTATCTCTGCGAGCCGAACGGACACACACACACACTCACACACACGCACACACGCAAGCACACATACAGTATTCACCTCTCGACTTCTACCCATTATTCTCCTCTTACGACAGGCAGGGACTTCTTGCCACGGCCGTGTTCTTATCTCTGCAAGCCGAACGGACACACACACACGCACACACAAACACACGCACACAGGCACACACGCACATACGCACACACGCACACACTCTCCACCTCTCGATTTCTATCCATTAGTCGCCTCTTAAGAGAGGCAGGGCCTTCTTGCCCCGGCCGTATTCTTATCTCTGGAAGCCGAGCGGACAAACACACACACACACGCACACACACATACACTCATCACCTCTCGACTCCTACTTATTAGTCACCTCTTACGACAGGCATGGCATTCTTGCCACCGCTGCTTCCTTTTCTCTGCGAGCCGAAGGGACACACATACACACACACACTCACAAACACACACACACGCACCCACACACGCACACACACATACACTAACAGACACACACGCACACACGCACACACACATACACTCTTCACCTCTCGATTCCTACCTATTAGTCGTCCCTTACAAGAGGCAGGGCCTTCTTGCCTTGGCCGTATTCTTATCTCTGCAAGCCTAACGGACACACACACATACACACACACACTCACACACGCAAACACACACGCACACACACACACAAACACTCTTCACCTCTCGACTCCTACCCATTAGCCGCTAATTACAACAAGCATGGCCTTCTTGTCACGGCCGTATTCTTATGTCTGCAAGCCGAACGGACACACACACCCATACACACACACTCACATACGCACAAACACACACACACGCACACACACATACACTCTTCACCTCTCGACTCCTACCCATTAGTCACCTCTTACGACAGGCATGGCAATCTTGCCACCGCTGTTTTCTTTTCTCTGCGAGCCAAAGGGACACACATACACACACACACACACTGACGGAACGGACACACACACACGCACGCACACAGGCACATACACATACACTCACACACACACACGCACACACGCACACACACATACACTCTTCACCTCTCGATTCCTACCTATTAGTCGCCCCTTACAAGAGGCAGTTCTTGCCTCGGCCGTATTCTTATCTCTGCAAGCCAAACG
>NW_027311890.1:507500-587500 GCF_040954645.1 Diabrotica undecimpunctata | reverse complement strand
CACACACACTCACAGACACACACACACGCACGCACACACGCACACACACATACACTCACACACACACACGCACAAACGCACACACACATACACTCTTCACCTCTCGATTTCTACCTATTAGTCGCCCCTTACAAGAGGCAGGGCCTTCTTGCCTTGGCCGTATTCTTGTCTCTGCAAGCCTAACGGACACACACACATACACACACACACTCACACACGCAAACACAAACGCACACACACACACATACACTCTTCACCTCTCGACTCCTACCTATTAGTCGCCACTTACGACAGGCAGGGCCTTCTTGCCCCGGCCGTATTCTTATCTCTGCAAGCTGAACGGACACACACACTCACACACACAAGCACGCACACACGCACACACACACACACGCACACACACACACAATTACACTCTTTACCTCTCGACTCCTACCCATTAGTCGCCTCTTACGACAAGCATGGCCTTCTTGCCACCGCTGTTTTCTTATCTCTGCGAGACGAAGGGACACACACACACACACATACACACACACACGCACACACACACGCGCACAAACGCACGCACACATACATTTTTCACCTCTCGACTCCTACCCATTAGTCGCCCATTACGACAGGCATGGCCTTCTTGCCACCGCTGTTTTCTTATCTCTGCGAGCCTACTGGACACACACACACTCACACACACAAATACGCACACACACTCACACACGCACAGACACGCACACACGCACACACACTCACACATACACTCTTCACCTCTCGACTCCTATCCATTAGTCGCCTCTTACGACAGGCAGGGCCTTCTTGCCACGGCCGTGGCCTTATCTCTGCGAGCCGACCGGACACACAAACATACACACACAATCACACACGCACACACACGCACACACGCACACACACACATATACACTCTTCACCACTCGACTCCTACCCATTAGTCGCCTCTTACGACAGGCAGGGCCTTCTTGCCACGGCCGTGTTCTTATCTCTGCGAGCCTACTGGACACACACACATCACACACACAAATACACACACACACTCACACAAGCACACACACGCACACACGCACACACACACACATACACTCTTCACCTCTCGACTTCTACCCATTAGTCACCGCTTACGACAGGCAGGGCCTTCTTGGCACGGACGTGTTCTTATCTCTGCGAGCCGACCGGACACACACACACTCACACACGCACACACACACGCACACACGCACACACACACATACACTCTTCACCTCTCGACTCCTACCAATTAGTCGCCACTTACGACAGGCAGGGCCTTCTTGCCTCGGCCGTAAGCTTATCTCTGCAAGTTGAACGGACACACACACACTCACACACACACGCACGCACACACGCACACACACTCACACACACACACAAATACACTCTTCACCTCTCGACTCCTACCCATTAGTCGCCTCTTACGACAGGCATGGCCTTCTTGCCTCGTCCGTATTCTAATCTCTGCGAGCCGAATGGACACACACATACATACACACACACTTACACACGCACAAACACACACACACCCACACACGCACACACACACATACACTATTCACCTCTCGACTCCTACCTATTAGTCGCCCCATACAAGAGGCAGGGCCTTCTTGCCTCGGCCGTATTCTTATTTTTGCAAGCCAAACAGACACACACACATACACACACACTTACACACGCACACACACGCACACGCCTCTTACGACAGGCAGGGCCTTCTTGCCACGGCCGTGTTCTTATTTCTGCAAGCCGAACGGACACACACACACACGCACACACAAACACACGCACACAGGCATACACGCACACACGCACACGCAAACGCACACACTCTCCACCTCTCGACTCCTATCCATTAGTCGCCTCTTAAGACAGGCAGGGCCTTCTTGCCACAGACGTATTCCTATCTCTGCGAGCCGAACGGACACACACACACACTTGCACACACACACACACACATACACGCTTCACCTCTCGACTCCTACCAATTAGTCGCTCCTTACAGCAAGCATGGCCTTCTTGCCACAGACGTATTCTTATCTCTGCGAGCCGAAGGGATACACACACACATACACACACACGTACTCACACACACACGCACACACGCACACACACACACACACACATACACTCTTCACCTCTCGACTCCTACCCATTAGTCGCCCTTTACGACTGGCATGGCCTTCTTGCCACGGCTGTTTTCTTATGTCTGCGAGCCGAAGGGACACACACACACATATACACACACACACACACACACACTCACAAACACACACACACACGCGCAAACACGCACGCACACACGCACACACACACGCACACACGCACGCACACACGCACACACATACACTTACACACGCACACACACACGCACTCACGCACACACACACACATACACTCTTCACCTCTCGACACCTACCTATTAGTCGCCTCTTACGATAGGCAGGGCCTTCTTGCCTCGGTCGTGTTCTCATCTCTGCGAGCCGACCGGACACACACACACACTGACACACACACATACACACACACACTCACACACGCACGCACACACGCACACACACACATACACTCTTCACCTCTCGACTCCTACCCATTATTCTCCTCATACGACAGGCAGGGACTTCTTGCCACGGCCGTGTTCTTATCTCTGCAAGCCAAACGGACACACACAAACACACGCACACACACACACGCGCACACGCACACGCACACGCACACACTCTCCACCTCTCGACTCCTATCCATTAGTCGCCTCTTACGACAGGCATGGCCTTCTTGCCACCGCTTTTTTCTTATCTCTGCGAGCGAAGGGACACACACACACACATACACACACACACTCACACACACACACGCACACACGCACGCACACACGCACACACACATACACTCACACACACACAAACACGCACACACGCACACACACATACATTCTTCACTTCTCTAATCCTACCTATTAGTCGCCTCTCACGACAGGCAGGGCCTTCTTGCCTCGGCCGTGTTCTTATTTCTGCAAGCCGAACGGACACACACACATACTCACACACGCACACACACACGCACACACGCACACACACATACACTGTTCACCTCTCGACTCCTACCTATTAGCTGCCTCTTACGTTAGGCAGGGCCTTCTTGCCTCGGTCGTGTTCTTATTTCTGCAAGCCGAACTAACACACACACATACTCACACACGCACACACGTACGCACACACGCACACACACATACACTCACACACACACAAACACGCACACACGCACACACACATACACTCTTCACCTCTCGACTCCTACCCATTAGTCGCCTCTTACGACAGGCAGGGCCTTCTTACCACGGCCGTATTCTTATCTCTGCAAGCCAAACAGACACACACATACACACACACATACACACACACTTACACACGCACACACACGCACACGCTCACGCACGCACTCTCCACCTCTCGATTCCTATCCATTAGTCGCCTCTTAAGACAGGCAGGGCCTTCTTGCCACGGACGTATACCTATCTTAGCAAGCCGAACGGACACACACACACACACTTGCACACATACACACACACACATACACGCTTCACCTATCGACTACTACCCATTAGTCGCTCCTTACAGCAAGCATGGCCTTCCTGCCACGGACGTATTCTTATCTCTGCGAGCCGAAGGGATACACACACACATACACACACATACACACACACACATACACACACACATACTCACACACGCACGCACACACGCACGCACACATACACTCACACACACACAAACACGCACACACGCACACACACATACACTCTTCACCTCTCGAATCCTACCTATTAGTGGCCTCTTACGATAGGCAGGGCCTTCTTGCCTCGGTCGTGCTCTTATCTCTGCAAGCCGAACGGACACACACACACATACACACACACTCTCACACGCACTCACACGCACATACGCACACACATATACACTCTTCACCACTCGACTCCTACCCATTAGTCGCCTCTTACGACAGGCAGGGCCTTCTTACCACGGCCGTGTTCTTATTTCTGCGAGCCGACTGGACACACACACTCACACACACAAATACACACACACACTCACACACGCACACACACGCACACACGCACACTCACACACACATACACTCTTCACCTCTCGACTCCTACCCATTAATCGCCTCTTACGACAGGCATGGCCTTCTTGCCACCGCTTTTTTCTTATTTCTGCGAGCGAAGGGACACACACACACACATACACACACACACTCACACACACATGCACACACGCACGCACACACGCACACACACATACACTCACACACACACAAACACGCACATACGCACACACATACATTCTTCACCTCTGTAATCCTACCTGTTAGTCGCCTCTCACGACAGGCAGGGCCTTCTTGCCTCGGCCGTATTCTTATCTCTGCAAGCCAAACGGACACACACACACTCACACACACACACACGCACACGCACCCGCACACGCACACACTCTCCACCTCTCGACTCCTATCCATTAGTCGCCTCTTACGACAGGCATGGCCTTCTTGCCACCGCTTTTTTCTTATTTCTGCGAGCGAAGGGACACACACACACACATACACACACACACTCACACACACATGCACACACGCACGCACACACGCACACACACATACACTCACACACACACACAAACACTCACATACGCACACACATACATTCTTCACCTCTGTAATCCTACCTGTTAGTCGCCTCTCACGACAGGCAGGGCCTTCTTGCCTCGGCCGTATTCTTATCTCTGCAAGCCAAACAGACACACACACATACACACACACTTACACACGCACACACACGCACACAAGCACACACACACACATACACTCTTCACCTCTCGACTCCTACCCATTAGTTGCCTCTTAACGACAGGCAGTGACTTCTTGCCACGGCCGTGTTCTCATCTCTGCGAGCCGACCGGACACACACACACACTGACACACACACATACACACACACTCACACACGCACACGCACACGCACACACTCTCTACCTCTCGACTCCTATCCATTAGTCGCCTCTAACGACAGGGATGGCCTTCTTGCCACCGCTTTTTTCTTATCTCTGCGAGCGAAGGGACACACACACACACATACACACACACACTCACACACACACAGGCACATACGCACGCACACACGCACACACACATACATTCTTCACCTCTCTAATCCTACCTATTAGTCGCCTCTCACGACAGGCAGGGCCTTCTTGCCTCGGCCGTGTTCTTATTTCTGCAAGACGAACGGACACACACACACATACTTACATACGCACACACGCACGCACACACGCACACACACATACACTTTTCACCTCTCGACTCCTACCCATTAGTCGCCTCTTAACGACAGGCAGTGCCTTCTTGCCACGGCCGTGTTCTCATCTCTGCGAGCCGACCGGACACACACACACACTGACACACACACATACACACACACTCACACACGCACGCACACACGCACACATATACATACACTCTCCACCTCTCGACTCCTATCCATTAGTCGCCTCTTACGACAGGCATGGCCTTCTTGCCACCGCTTTTTTCTTATCTCTGCGAGCGAAGGGACACACACACACACACATACACACACACATTCACACACACATGCACACACGCACGCACACACGCACACACACATACACTCACACACACACAAACACGCACATACGCACACACATACATTCTTCACCTCTCTAATCCTACCTATTAGTCGCCTCTCACGACAGGCAGGGCCTTCTTGCCTCGGCCGTATTCTTATCTCTGCAAGCCAAACAGACACACACACATACACACACACTTACACACGCACACACACGCACACACGCACACACACATACACTCTTCACCTTTCGACTCCTACCAATTAGTCGCCACTTACGACAGGCAGGGGTTTCTTGCCGCGGCCGTATTCTTATCTCTGCAAGCCGAACGGACACACACACACTCACACACACACGCACGCACACACGCACACACACGCACACACACACACAAATAAACTCTTCACCTCTCGACTCCTACCCATTAGTCGCCACTTACGACAGGCAGGGCCTTCTTGCCTCGGCCGTATTCTTATCTCTGCAAGCCGAACGGACGCACACACTGACACACACACGCACGCACCCACGCACACACACGCACACACGCACACACACATATACACTCTTCACCTCTCGACTCCTACTTATTAGTCGCCCATTTCAAGAGGCAGGGCCTTCTTGCCTCTGCCGCATTTTTTCATCTCTGCAAGCCAAACAGACACACACACATACACACACACACTTACACACGCACCCACACGCATACGCACACGCACACACTCTCCACCTCTCGACTCCTATCCATTAGTCGCCTCTTAAGACAGGCAGGGCCTTCTTGCCACGGACGTATACCTATCTCTGCGAGCCGAACGGACACACACACACACACTTGCACACATACACACATACACGCTTCACCTCTCGACTCCTACCCATTAGTCGCTCCTTACAGCAAGCATGGCCTTATTGCCACGGACGTATTCTTATCTCTGCGAGCCGAAGGGATACACACACACATACACACACACACACGCACACACGCACACACACACATACACTCTTCACCTCTTGACTCCTACCTATTAGTCGCCTCTTACGATAGGCAGGGCCTTCTTGCCTCGGTCGTGCTCTTATCTCTGCAAGCCGAACTGACACACACACACATACACACACACTCTCACACGCACACACACGCACATACGCACACACATATACACTCTTCACCACTCGACTCCTACCCATTAGTCGCCTCTTACGACAGGCAGGGCCTTCTTGCCACGGCCGTGTTCGTATCTCTGCGAGCCGACTGGACACACACACTCACACACACAAATACACACACACACTCACACATGCACACACACGCACACACGCACACTCACACACACATACACTCTTCACCTCTCGACTATTACCCATTAGTCGCCTCTTACGACAGGCAGGGCCTTCTTGCCACGGCCGTGTTCTCATCTCTGCGAGCCGACTTGACACACACACACTCACACACACAAATACACACACACACTCACACACGCACACACACGCACACTCACACACACATCCACTCTTCACCTCTCGACTCCTACCCATTAGTCGCCTCTTACGAAAGGCAGGGCCTTCTTGCCACGGCCGTGTCCTTATATCTGAGAGCCGACGACTGGACACACACACACACTCACACACGCACACACACGCACACACGCACTTACACACATACACTCTTCACCTCTCGACTCCTACGCATTAGTCGCCGCTTACGACAGGCAGGGCCTTCTTGGCACGGACGTGTCCTTATCACTGCGAGCCGACCGGACACACACACTCACACACGCACACACACACGCACACACGCACACACACACATACACTCTTCACCTCTCGACTCCTACCCATTAGTTGCCTCTTACGACAGGCATGGCCTTCTTGCCTCGGCCGTATTCTAATCTCTGCGAGCCGAATGGACACGCATACATACACACACACACACTTACACACGCACAAACACACACACACCCACACACGCACACACACACACACACACACACACACATACACTCTTCACCTCTCGACTCCTACCAATTAGTCGCCACTTACGACAGGCAGGGCCTTCTTGCCTCGGCCGTATTCTTATCTCTGCAAGCCGAACGGACACGTACACACTCACACACACAAGCACGCACACACGCACACACACGCACACACACAAAAACACTTTTCACCTCTCGACTCCTACCAATTAGTCGCCACTTACGACAGGCAGGGCATTCTTGCCTCGGCCGTATTCTTATCTCTGCAAGCCGAACGGACATATACACACTCACACACACACGCACGCACACACGCACACACACGCACACACACACACACAAATACATTCTTCACCTCTCGACTCCTACCCATTAGTCGCCTCTTACGACAGGCATTGCCTTGTTGCCTCGGCCGTATTCTAATCTCTGCGAGCCGAATGGACACATACAAACATACACACACACACTTACACACGCACAAACACACACACACCCACACACGCACACACTCACGTACTCTCTTCACCTCTCGACTCCTACCCATTAGTCGCCTCTTACGACAGGCAGGGACTTCTTGCCACGGCCGTGTTCTTATCTCTGCAAGCCGAACGGACACACACACACACGCACACACAAACACACGCACACAGGCACACACGCACTCACGCACACGTACACGCACACGCACACACTCTCCACCTCTCGACTAATATCCATTAGTCGCCTCTTAAGACAGGCAGGGCGTTCTTGCCTCGGCCGTATTCTTATCTCTGCACGCCAAACGGACACACACACACACATACACACACATATACTCACACACGCACAAACATACGCACACACACAAAGACACATACACTCTTCACCTCTCGACTCCTATTCATTAGTCGCCTCTTACGACAGGCTGGGACTTCTTGCCACGGCCGTGTTCTTATCTCTGCGAGCCGAACGGACACACACACATACACACACACGCACACACACACGCACACACGCACCCACACACATACTCTCTTTACCTCTTGACTCCTACTTAGTAGTCGCCCTCTCTTCACATCTCGACTCCTACCCATTAGTCGCCCCGTACGATTTGCATCGCCTTCTTGCCACGGCTGTTTTCTTATCTCTGCGAGCCGAAGGGACACACACACATACATACACACACACTCACAAACACACACACACACACACACGCACGCACACACGCACACACACATACACTCACACACACACAAACACGCCCACACGCACACACACATACATTCTTCACCTCTCGACTCCTACCTATTAGTCGCCTCTTACGATAGGCAGGGCCTTCTTGCCTTGGCCGTGTTCTTATCACTGCAAGCCGAACGGACACACACACATACTCACACACGCACACACACACGCACACACGCACACACACATACACTTTTCACCCCTCGACTCCTACTTATTAGTCGCCCACTCTTCGCCTCTCGACTCCTATCCATTAGTCGCCTTGTACGATTTGCATCGCTTTCTTGCCACGGCTGTTTTCTTATCTCTGCGAGCCGAAGGGACACACACACATACATACACACGCACACACACATGCACACACGCACACACACATACACTCTTCACCTCTCGACTCCTACCTATTAGTCGCCCCTTACAACTGGCAGGGTCTTCTTGCCTTGGCCGTATTCTTACCTCTGCAAGCCAGACGGACACACACACATACACACACACTCACACACGCACACACACGCACACACGCACACAAACACATACACTCTTCACCTCTCGACCCCTACCCATTAGTCGCCTCTTACGACAGGCAGGGCCTTCCTGCCACGGCCATGTTCTTATCTCTGCGAGCCGACCGGACACACACACTCACACACACACACATACAAGAACACACACATACACGCACGCACACACGCGCACACACACATATACACTCTCCACCTTTCGACTCCTATCCATTAGTCGCCTCTTAAGACAGGCATGACCTTCTTGCCACGGACGTATTCTTATCTCTGCAAGCCGAACGGACAAACACACGTACTCACACACGCACACACACACGCACACACGTACACACACACATACACTCTTCAACTCTCGACTCCTACCCATTAGTCGCCTCTTACGACAGGCAGGGCCTTCCTGCCACGGCCATGTTCTTATCTCTGCGAGCCGACCGGACACACACACTCACACACACACACATACAAGAACACACACATACACGCACGCACACACGCGCACACACACATATACACTCTCCACCTTTCGACTCCTATCCATTAGTCGCCTCTTAAGACAGGCATGACCTTCTTGCCACGGACGTATTCTTATCTCTGCAAGCCGAACGGACACACACACATACTCACACACGCACACACACACGCACACACGCACACACACATACACTCTTCACCTCTCGACTCCTACCTATTAGTCGCCCCTTACAACTGGCAGGGTATTCTTGCCTTGGCCGTATTCTTACCTCTGCAAGCCAGACGGACACACACACATACACACACAATCACACACGAACACACACGCACACACGCACACACACACATACACTCTTCACCTCTCGACTCCTACCCATTAGTCGCCTCTTAAGACAGGCAGAGCCTTCTTGCAACGAACGCATTCTTATCTCTGCGAGCCGAAAGGACACGCACACACACTCACACACACAAATACACACACACACATACACACACACACACTCACACACACACACGCACACACACACGCATACACGCACACACATATACACTCACACACACACAAACACGCACACACGCACACACACATACATTCTTCACCTCTCTAATCCTACCTATTAGTCGCCTCTCACGACAGGCAGGGCCTTCTTGCCTCGGCCGTGTTCTTATTTCTGCAAGACGAACGGACACACACACACATACTCACACACGCACACACGCACGCACACACGCACACACACATACACTCACACACACACAAACACGTACACACGCACACACACATACATTCTTCACCTCTTGACTCCTACCTATTAGTCGCCTCTTACGACAGGCAGGGCCTTCTTGCCTTGGCCGTGTTCTTATCTCTGCAAGCCGAACGGACACACACACATACTCACACACGCACACACACGCACACACGCACACACACACATACACTCTTCACCTCTCGACTCCTACTTATTAGTCGCCCATTACAAGAGGCAGGGTCTTCTTGCCACGGCTGTATTCTTATCTCTGCAAGCCGAACGGACACACACACAAATACACTCACACACGCACACACACACACTCACACACAGGTACACTCTTCAACTCGCGACTCCTACCCATTAGTTGCTCCTTACAGCAGGCATGGCCTTCTTGCCACGGCCGTATTCGTACTTCTGCGAGCAGAAAAAACACGCACACACACACACACACACACACACACATACACATACATACACACACACACACGCGCGCACACACACACATACACTCTTTACCTCTCGACTCCTACCCATTAGTCGCTCCTTACAGCAGGCATGGCCTTCTTACCAGGGCCGTATTCGTATCTCTGCGAGCCGAAGGGATACACACACACACACACAGTCACAAACATCCACACAGACGCACACGCACACACGCACGCTCACACGAACACACACATACACTCACACACACACACACACATGCACACACGCACACACACACATACACTCTTCACCTCTCGACTCCTACCTATTAGTCGCCTCTTACGATAGGCAGGGCCTTTTTGCCTCGGCCTAGTTCTTATCTCTGCAAGCCGAAGGGACACACACACATACTCACACCCGCACACACACAGGCACACACGCACACACACACACATACACTCTTCACCTCTCGACTCCTACCTATTAGTCGCCTTTTACGATAGGCAGGGCCTTCTTGCCTCCGTCGTGTTCTTATCTCTGCAGGCCGAACTAACACACACACATACTCACACACGCACACACACACGCACACACACATACACTCTTCACCTCTCGACTCCTACTTATTAGTCGCTCCTTTCAAGCGGCAGGGCCTTTTTGCCTCGGCCGTGTTCTTATCTCTGCAAGCCGAACGGACACACACACATACTCACACCCGCACACACACATGCACACACGCACACACACACATACACTCTTCACCTCTCGACTCCTACCCATTATTCTCCTCTTACGACAGGCAGGGCCTTCTTGCCACGGCAAAAAGACGGCTCTGCGAACCGACCGGACACACACACACTGACACACACACACTCACACATACACTCACACACACACACACACATGCACACACGCACACACACACATACACTCTTCACCTCTCGACTCCTACCTATTAGTCGCCTCTTACGATAGGCAGGGCCTTCTTGCCTCGGCCGTGTTCTTATCTCTGCAAGCCGAACGGACACACACATACTCACACCCGCACACACACATGCACACACGCACACACACACATACACTCTTCACCTCTCGACTCCTACCTATTAGTCGCCTCTTACGATAGGCAGGGTCTTCTTGCCTCGGCCGTGTTCTTATCTCTGCAAGCCGAACGGACACACACACATACTCACACCCGCACACACACATGCACACACGCACACACACATACACTCTTCACCTCTCGACTCCTACCCATTATTCTCCTCTTACGACAGGCAGGGCCTTCTTGCCACGGCAAGAAGACGGCTCTGCGAACCGACCGGACACACACACTGACACACACACACTCACACATACACTCACACACACACACACACATGCACACACGCACACACACACATACACTCTTCACCTCTCGACTCCTACCTATTAGTCGCCTCTTACGATAGGCAGGGCCTTCTTGCCTCGGCCGTGTTCTTATCTCTGCAAGCCGAACGGACACACACATACTCACACCCGCACACACACATGCACACACGCACACACACACATACACTCTTCACCTCTCGACTCCTACCTATTAGTCGCCTCTTACGATAGGCAGGGCCTTCTTGCCTCGGCCGTGTTCTTATCTCTGCAAGCCGAACGGACACACACACATACTCACACCCGCACACACACATGCACACACGCACACACACACATACACTCTTCACCTCTCGACTCCTACCTATTAGTCGCCTTTTACGATAGACAGGGCCTTCTTGCCTCCGTCGTGTTCTTATCTCTGCAGGCCGAACTAACACACACACATACTCACACACGCACACACACACGCACACACACATACACTCTTCACCTCTCGACTCCTACTTATTAGTCGCTCCTTTCAAGCGGCAGGGCCTTTTTGCCTCGGCCGTATTCTTATCTCTGCATGCCAAACGGACACACAAACATACACACGCACGCACACACACACACATATACACTCTTCACCTCTCGACTCCTACCCATTATTCTCCTCTTACGACAGGCATGGCCTTCTTGCCACGGACGTATTCTTATCTCTGCGAGCCAAACATACACACGCACGCACACACACACACATATACACTCTTCACCTCTCGACTCCTACCCATTATTCTCCTCTTACGACAGGCATGGCCTTCTTGCCTCGGCCGTATTCTTATCTCTGCATGCCAAACGGACACACAAACATACACACGCACGCACACACACACACATATACACTCTTCACCTCTCGACTCCTACCCATTATTCTCCTCTTACGACAGGCATGGCCTTCTTGCCACGGCCGTGTTCTTATCTCTGCAAGCCGAACGGATACACACACTCACACACACACGCACGCACACACGCACACACACACACACACAAATACACTCTTCACCTCTCGACTCCTACCCATTAGTCGCATTTTACGACTGGCATGTCCTTCTCGTCTCGACCGTATTCTAATCTCTGCGAGCCGTTACGGACACTTACATACATACACACACACTAACAAACGCACAAACACAAACACGCACACACACATACACTCTTCACCTCTCGACTTCTACCCATTAGTCACCTCTTACGACAGGCATGGCATTCTTGCCACCGCTGTTTTCTTTTCTCTGCGAGCCGAAGGGACACACATACACACACACACACTCACAGACACACACACACACACACGCACACACACATACACTCTTCACCTCTCGATTCCTACCTATAAGTCGCCCCTTACAAGAGGCAGGGCCTTCTTGCTTTGGCCGTATTCTTATCTCTGCAAGCCTAACGGATACACACACATACACACACACTCACACACGCAAACACACACGCACACACACACACACACATACACTCTTCACCTCTCGACTCCTACCCATTAGCCGCTAATTACAACAAGCATGGCCTTCTTGTCACGGCCGTATTCTTATCTCTGCAAGCCGAACGGACACACACACCCATACACACACACTCACATACGCACAAACACACACACACGCACACACGCATACACTCTTCACCTCTAGACTCCTACCCATTAGTCACCTCTTACGACAGGCATGGCATTCTTGCCACCGCTGTTTTCTTTTCTCTGCGAGCCGAAGGGACACACATACACACACACACACACTCACAGACACACACACACACGCACGCACACACGCACACACACATACACTCACACACACACACGCACAAACGCACACACACATACACTCTTCACCTCTCGATTTCTACCTATTAGTCGCCCCTTACAAGAGGCAGGGCCTTCTTGCCTTGGCCGTATTCTTGTCTCTGCAAGCCTAACGGACACACACACTCACACACACAAGCACGCACACACGCACACACACACACACGCACACACACACACACACACAATTACACTCTCTACCTCTCGACTACTACCCATTAGTCGCCTCTTACGACAAGCATGGCCTTCTTGCCACCGCTGTTTTCTTATCTGTGCGAGACGAAGGGACACACACACACACACATACACACACACGCACACACACACGCGCACAAACGCACGCACACATACATTTTTCACCTCTCGACTCCTACCCATTAGTCGCCCATTACGATAGGCATGGCCTTCTTGCCACCGCTGTTTTCTTATCTCTGCGAGCCAACCGGACACACACACTCACACACACACATACACACACACACTCACACATGCACGCACACACGCACACACTTACACACGCATACACACACACACATACACTTTTCACCTCTCGACTCCTACCCATTAGTCACCTCTTACGACAGGCATGGCCTTCTTGAAACCGCTGATTTCTTATCTCTGCGAGCCGAAGGGACACACATACACATACACACACACTCACACACACACGTACACATGCACGCACACATACACTTTTCACCTCTCGACTCCTACCCATTAGTCGCCCCTTACGACAGGCATGTCCTTCTTGCCACCGCTGTTTTCTTATCTCTGCGGGCCGAAGGGACACACACACACAAACATACACACACACACACACACACTCACACACACACACACACACGAACACACACGCACACACACATACACTCACACACACACACGCACACACACATACACTCTTCACCTCTCGACTCCTACCTATTAGTCGCCCCTTACAAGAGGCAGGGCCTTCTTGCCTCGGCCGTATTCTTATCTCTGCAAGCCAAACGGACACACACACATACTCACATACGCACACACACACGCACACACGCATACACACATACACTCTTCACCTCTCGTCTCCTACCTATTAGTCGCCCCTTACAAAAGGCAGGGTCTTCTTGGCTTGGCCGTATTCTCATCTCTGCAAGCCAAACGGACACACAAACATACACACACAATCACACACGCACACACACGCACACACGCACACACACACATGTACACTCTTCACCACACGACTCCTACCCATTAGTCGCCTCTTACGACAGGCAGGGCCTTCTTGCCACGGCCGTGTTCTTATCTCTGCGAGCCTACTGGACACACACACACTCACACACACAAATACACACACACACTCACACACGCACACACACGCACACACGCACACACACTCACACATACACTCTTCACCTCTCGACTCCTACCCATTAGTCGCCTCTTACGACAGGCAGGGCCTTCTTGCCACGGCCGTGGCCTTATCTCTGCGAGCCGACCGGACACACAAACATACACACACAATCACACACGCACACACACGCACACACGCACACACACACATATACACTCTTCACCACTCGACTCCTACCCATTAGTCGCCTCTTACGACAGGCAGGGCCTTCTTGCCACGGCCGTGTTCTTATCTCTGCGAGCCTACTGGACACACACACATCACACACACAAATACACACACACACTCACACAAGCACACACACGCACACACGCACACACACACACATACACTCTTCACCTCTCGACTTCTACCCATTAGTCACCGCTTACGACAGGCAGGGCCTTCTTGGCACGGACGTGTTCTTATCTCTGCGATCCGACCGGACACACACACACTCACACACGCACACACACACGCACACACGCACATACACTCTTCACCTCTCGACTCCTACCAATTAGTCGCCACTTACGACAGGCAGGGCCTTCTTGCCTCGGCCGTAAGCTTATCTCTGCAAGTTGAACGGACACACACACACTCACACACACACGCACGCACACACGCACACACACTCACACACACACACAAATACACTCTTCACCTCTCGACTCCTACCCATTAGTCGCCTCTTACGACAGGCATGGCCTTCTTGCCTCGTCCGTATTCTAATCTCTGCGAGCCGAATGGACACACACATACATACACACACACTTACACACGCACAAACACACACACACCCACACACGCACACACACACATACACTATTCACCTCTCGACTCCTACCTATTAGTCGCCCCATACAAGAGGCAGGGCCTTCTTGCCTCGGCCGTATTCTTATTTTTGCAAGCCAAACAGACACACACACATACACACACACTTACACACGCACACACACGCACACGCCTCTTACGACAGGCAGGGCCTTCTTGCCACGGCCGTGTTCTTATTTCTGCAAGCCGAACGGACACACACACACACGCACACACAAACACACGCACACAGGCATACACGCACACACGCACACGCAAACGCACACACTCTCCACCTCTCGACTCCTATCCACTAGTCGCCTCTTAAGACAGGCAGGGCCTTCTTGCCACAGACGTATTCCTATCTCTGCGAGCCGAACGGACACACACACACACTTGCACACACACACACACACATACACGCTTCACCTCTCGACTCCTACCAATTAGTCGCTCCTTACAGCAAGCATGGCCTTCTTGCCACAGACGTATTCTTATCTCTGCGAGCCGAAGGGATACACACACACACATACACACACACGTACTCACACACACACGCACACACGCACACACACACACATACACTCTTCACCTCTCGACTCCTACCCATTAGTCGCCCTTTACGACTGGCATGGCCTTCTTGCCACGGCTGTTTTCTTATGTCTGCGAGCCGAAGGGACACACACACACATATACACACACACACACACACACACTCACAAACACACACACACACACGCGCAAACACGCACGCACACACGCACACACACACGCACACACGCACGCACACACGCACACACATACACTTACACACGCACACACACACGCACACACGCACACACACACATACACTCTTCACCTCTCGACACCTACCTATTAGTCGCCTCTTACGATAGGCAGGGCCTTCTTGCCTCGGTCGTGTTCTCATCTCTGCGAGCCGACCGAACACACACACACACTGACACACACACATACACACACACACTCACACACGCACGCACACACGCACACACACACACATACACTCTTCACCTCTCGACTCCTACCCATTATTCTCCTCATACGACAGGCAGGGACTTCTTGCCACGGCCGTGTTCTTATCTCTGCAAGCCAAACGGACACACACAAACACACGCACACACACACACGCACACGCACACGCACACGCACACACTCTCCACCTCTCGACTCCTATCCATTAGTCGCCTCTTACGACAGGCATGGCCTTCTTGCCACCGCTTTTTTCTTATCTCTGCGAGCGAAGGGACACACACACACACATACACACACACACTCACACACACACACGCACACACGCACGCACACACGCACACACACATACACTCACACACACACAAACACGCACACACGCACACACACATACATTCTTCACTTCTCTAATCCTACCTATTAGTCGCCTCTCACGACAGGCAGGGCCTTCTTGCCTCGGCCGTGTTCTTATCTCTGCAAGCCGAACGGACACACACACATACTCACACACGCACACACACACGCACACACGCACACACACATACACTCTTCACCTCTCGACTCCTACCTATTAGCTGCCTCTTACGTTAGGCAGGGCCTTCTTGCCTCGGTCGTGTTCTTATTTCTGCAAGCCGAACTAACACACACACATACTCACACACGCACACACGTACGCACACACACATACACTCACACACACACAAACACGCACACACGCACACACACATACACTCTTCACCTCTCGACTCCTACTTATTAGTCGCCCATTACAAGAGGCAGGGCCTTCTTGCCTTGGCCGTATTCTTATCTCTGCAAGCCAATCAGACACACACACATACACACACACATACACACACACATACACACACACTTACACACGCACACGCTCACGCACGCACTCTCCACCTCTCGATTCCTATCCATTAGTCGCCTCTTAAGACAGGCAGGGCCTTCTTGCCACGGACGTATACCTATCTTAGCGAGCCGAACGGACACACACACACACACTTGCACACATACACACACACACATACACGCTTCACCTATCGACTACTACCCATTAGTCGCTCCTTACAGCAAGCATGGCCTTCCTGCCACGGACGTATTCTTATCTCTGCGAGCCGAAGGGATACACACACACATACACACACATACACACACACACACATACACACACACATACTCACACACGCACGCACACACGCACGCACACATACACTCACACACACACAAACACGCACACACGCACACACACATACATTCTTCACCTCTCGAATCCTACCTATTAGTCGCCTCTTACGATAGGCAGGGCCTTCTTGCCTCGGTCGTGCTCTTATCTCTGCAAGCCGAACGGACACACACACACAAACACACACTCTCACACGCACTCACACGCACATACGCACACACATATACACTCTTCACCACTCGACTCCTACCCATTAGTCGCCTCTTACGACAGGCAGAGCCTTCTTGCCACGGCCGTGTTCTTATTTCTGCGAGCCGACTGGACACATACACTCACACACACAAATACACACACACACTCACACACGCACACACACGCACACTCACACACACATACACTCTTCACCTCTCGACTCCTACCCATTAATCGCCTCTTACGACAGGCAGGGCCTTCTTGTCACGGCCGTGTTCTTATCTCTGCGAGCCGACTGGACACACACACACTCACACACACAAATACACACACACACTCACACACGCACACACACGCAAACTCACACACACATACACTCTACACCTCTCGACTCCTACCAATTAGTCGCCACTTACGACAGGCAGGGCCTTCTTGCCTCGGCCGTATTCTTATCTCTGCAAGCCGAACGGACACACACACACTCACACACACACGCACGCTCACACGCACACACACGCACACACGCACACACACACATACACTCTTCACCTCTCGACTCCTACCTATTAGTCGCCTCTTACGATAGGCAGGGCCTTCTTGCCACGGCCGTGTTCTCATCTCTGCGAGCCGACCGGACACACACACACACTGACACACACACATACACACACACACTCACGCACGCACGCACACACGCACACACATACATACACTCTTCACCTCTCGACTCCTACCCATTAATCGCCTCTTACGACAGGCAGGGACTTCTTGCCACGGCCGTGTTCTTATCTCTGCAAGCCAAACGGACACACACACACTCACACACACACACACGCACACGCACCCGCACACGCACACACTCTCCACCTCTCGACTCGTATATATTAGTCGCCTCTTACGACAGGCATGGCCTTCTTGCCACCGCTTTTTTCTTATTTCTGCGAGCGAAGGGACACCCACACACATACACACACACACTCACACACACATGCACACACGCACGCACACACGCACACACACATACACTCACACACACACAAACACGCACATACGCACACACATACATTCTTCACCTCTCTAATCCTACCTATTAGTCGCCTCTCACGACAGGCAGGGCCTTCTTGCCTCGGCCGTATTCTTATCTCTGCAAGCCAAACAGACACACACACATACACACACACTTACACACGCACACACACGCACACAAGCACACACACACACATACACTCTTCACCTCTAGACTCCTACCCATTAGTTGCCTCTTAACGACAGGCAGTGACTTCTTGCCACGGCCGAGTTCTCATCTCTGCGAGCCGACCGGACACACACACACACTGACACACACACATACACACACACACTCACACACGCACGCACACACGCACACACACATACACTCCTCACCTCTCGACTCCTACCCATTATTCTCCTCTTACGACAGGCAGGGACTCCTTGCCACGGCCGTGTTTTTATCTCTGCAAGCCAAACGGACACACACACACACGAACACACACACACACGCACACGCACACGCACACGCACACACTCTCTACCTCTCGACTCCTATCCATTAGTCGCCTCTTACGACAGGCATGGCCTTCTTGCCACCGCTTTTTTCTTATCTCTGCGAGCGAAGGGACACACACACACATACTCACACACGCACACACACACGCACACACGCACACACACACATACACTCTTCACCTCTCGACTCCTACTTATTAGTCGCCCATTACAAGAGGCAGGGCCTTCTTGCCTCTGCCGTATTTTTATCTCTGCAAGCCAAACAGACACACACACATACACACACACACTTACACACGCACCCACACGCACACGCACACGCACACACTCTCCACCTCTCGACTCCTATCCATTAGTCGCCTCTTAAGACAGGCAGGGCCTTCTTGCCACGGACGTATACCTATCTCTGCGAGCCGAACGGACACACACACACACACTTGCACACATACACACATACACGCTTCACCTCTCGACTCCTACCCATTAGTCGCTCCTTACAGCAAGCATGGCCTTATTGCCACGGACGTATTCTTATCTCTGCGAGCCGAAGGGATACACACACACATACACACACACACACACGCACACACGCACACACACACATACACTCTTCACCTCTTGACTCCTACCTATTAGTCGCCTCTTACGATAGGCAGGGCCTTCTTGCCTCGGTCGTGCTCTTATCTCTGCAAGCCGAACTGACACACACACACATACACACACACTCTCACACGCACACACACGCACATACGCACACACATATACACTCTTCACCACTCGACTCCTACCCATTAGTCGCCTCTTACGACAGGCAGGGCCTTCTTGCCACGGCCGTGTTCGTATCTCTGCGAGCCGACTGGACACACACACTCACACACACAAATACACACACACACTCACATATGCACACACACGCACACACGCACACTCACACACACATACACTCTTCACCTCTCGACTCCTACCCATTAGTCGCCCCTTACGACAGGCAGGGCCTTCTTGCCACGGCCGTGTTCTTATCTCTGCGAGCCGACTTGACACACACACACTCACACACACAAATACACACACACACTCACACACGCACACACACGCACACTCACACACACATACACTCTTCACCTCTCGACTCCTACCCATTAGTCGCCTCTTACGAAAGGCAGGGCCTTCTTGCCACGGCCGTGTTCTTATCTCTGAGAGCCGACTGGACACACACACACTCACACACGCACACACACGCACACACGCACTTACACACATACACTCTTCACCTCTCGACTCCTACGCATTAGTCGCCGCTTACGACAGGCAGGGCCTTCTTGGCACGGACGTGTCCTTATCACTGCGAGCCGACCGGACACACACACTCACACACGCACACACACACGCACACACGCACACACACACATACACTCTTCACCTCTCGACTCCTACCCATTAGTTGCCTCTTACGACAGGCATGGCCTTCTTGCCTCGGCCGTATTCTAATCTCTGCGAGCCGAATGGACACGCATACATACACACACACACACACTTACACACGCACAAACACACACACACCCACACACGCACACACACACACACACATACACTCTTCACCTCTCGACTCCTACCAATTAGTCGCCACTTACGACAGGCAGGGCCTTCTTGCCTCGGCCGTATTCTTATCTCTGCAAGCCGAACGGACATATACACACCCACACACACAAGCACGCACACACGCACACACACGCACACACACAAAAACACTTTTCACCTCTCGACTCCTACCAATTAGTCGCCACTTACGACAGGCAGGGCATTCTTGCCTCGGCCGTATTCTTATCTCTGCAAGCCGAACGGACATATACACACTCACACACACACGCACGCACACACGCACATACACGCACACACACACACAAATACATTCTTCACCTCTCGACTCCTACCCATTAGTCGCCTCTTACGACAGGCATTGCCTTGTTGCCTCGGCCATATTCTAATCTCTGCGAGCCGAATGGACACACACAAACATACACACACACACTTACACACGCACAAACACACACACACCCACACACGCACACACTCACGTACTCTCTTCACCTCTCGACTCCTACCCATTAGTCGCCTCTTACGACAGGCAGGGACTTCTTGCCACGGCCGTGTTCTTATCTCTGCAAGCCGAACGGACACACACACACGCACACACAAACACACGCACACAGGCACACACGCACTCACGCACACGTACACGCACACGCACACACTCTCCACCTCTCGACTAATATCCATTAGTCGCCTCTTAAGACAGGCAGGGCGTTCTTGCCTCGGCCGTATACTTATCTGTGCACGCCAAACGGACACACACACACACATACACACACATATACTCACACACGCACAAACACACGCACACACACAAAGACACATACAATCTTCACCTCTCGACTCCTATTCATTAATCGCCTCTTACGACAGGCAGGGACTTCTTGCCACGGCCGTGTTCTTATCTCTGCGAGCCGAACGGACACACACACATACACACACACGCACACACACACGCACACACGCACCCACACACATACTCTCTTCACCTCTCGACTCCTACTTAGTAGTCGCCCTCTCTTCACATCTCGACTCCTACCCATTAGTCGCCCCGTACGATTTGCATCGCCTTCTTGCCACGGCTGTTTTCTTATCTCTGCGAGCCGAAGGGACACACACACATACATACACACACACTCACAAACACACACACACACACACACGCACGCACACACGCACACACACATACACTCACACACACACAAACACGCCCACACGCACACACACATACATTCTTCACCTCTCGACTCCTACCTATTAGTCGCCTCTTACGATAGGCAGGGCCTTCTTGCCTTGGCCGTGTTCTTATCACTGCAAGCCGAACGGACACACACACATACTCACACACGCACACACACACGCACACACGCACACACACATACACTTTTCACCTCTCGACTCCTACTTATTAGTCGTCCACTCTTCGCCTCTCGACTCCTATCCATTAGTCGCCCCGTACGATTTGCATCGCTTTCTTGCCACGGCTGTTTTCTTATCTCTGCGAGCCGAAGGGACACACACACATACATACACACTCACAAACACACACACACACGCACGCACACACGCACACACACATACACTCACACACACACAAACACGCCCACACGCACACACACATACATTCTTCACCTCTCGACTCCTACCTATTAGTCGCCTCTTACGATAGGCAGGGCCTTCTTGCCTCGGTCGTGTTTTTATCTCTGCAAGCCGAACTAACACACACACATACTTACACACGCACACACACACGCACACACGCACACACACATACACTTTTCACCTCTCGACTCCTACATATTAGTCGCCCACTCTTCGCCTCTCGACTCCTATCCATTAGTCGCCCCGTACGATTTGCATCGCTTTCTTGCCACGGCTGTTTTCTTATCTCTGCGAGCCGAAGGGACACACACACATACATACACACACACTCACAAACACACACACACGCACGCACACACGCACACACACATACACTCACACACACACAAACACGCCCACACGCACACACACATACATTCTTCACCTCTCGACTCCTACCTATTAGTCGCCTCTTACGATAGGCAGGGACTTCTTGCCACGGCCGTGTTCTTATCTCTGCAAGCCGAACGGACACACACACATACTCACACACGCACACACACACGCACACACGCACACACACATACACTCTTCACCTCTCGACTCCTACCTATTAGTCGCCCCTTACAACTGGCAGGGTCTTCTGCCTTGGCCGTATTCTTACCTCTGCAAGCCAGACGGACACACACACATACACACACACTCACACACGCACACACACGCACACACGCACACACACACATACACTCTTCACCTCTCGACCCCTACCCATTAGTCGCCTCTTACGACAGGCAGGGCCTTCCTGCCACGGCCATGTTCTTATCTCTGCGAGCCGACCGGACACACACACTCACACACACACAAACAAGAACACACACACACACGCACGCACACACGCGCACACACACATATACACTCTCTACCTTTCGACTCCTATCCATTAGTCGCCTCTTAAGACAGGCATGACCTTCTTGCCACGGACGTATTCTTATCTCTGCAAGCCGAACGGACAAACACACATACTCACACACGCACACACACACGCACACACGTACACACACACATACACTCTTCACCTCTCGACTCCTACCCATTAGTCGCCTCTTACGACAGGCAGGGCCTTCTTGCCGCGGCCGTGTTCTCATTTCAGCGAGCCGACCGGACACACACAAACACGCCCACAGGCACACACATACATTCTTCACCTCTCGACTCCTACCTATTAGTCGCCTCTTACGATGGGCAATGACTTCTTGCCACGGCCGTATTCTTACCTCTGCAAGCCAGACGGACACACACACACATACACACACACTCACACACGCACACACACGCACACACGCACACACACACATACACTCTTCACCTTTCGACCCCTACCCATTAGTCGCCTCTTACGACAGGCAGGGCCTTCCTGCCACGGCCATGTTCTTATCTCTGCGAGCCGACCGGACACACACACTCACACACACACATACAAGAACACACACATACACGCACGCACACACGCGCACACACACATATACACTCTCCACCTTTCGACTCCTATCCATTAGTCGCCTCTTAAGACAGGCATGACCTTCTTGCCACGGACGTATTCTTATCTCTGCAAGCCGAACGGACAAACACACGTACTCACACACGCACACACACACGCACACACGTACACACACACATACACTCTTCACCTCTCGACTCCTACCCATTAGTCGCCTCTTACGACAGGCAGGGACTTCTTGCCACGGCCGTGTTCTTATCTCTGCAAGCCGAACGGACACACACACATACTCACACACGCACACACACACGCACACACGCACACACACATACACTCTTCACCTCTCGACTCCTACCTATTAGTCGCCCCTTACAACTGGCAGGGTCTTCTTGCCTTGGCCGTATTCTTACCTCTGCAAGCCAGACGGACACACACACATACACACACAATCACACACGCACACACACGCACACACGCACACACACACATACACTCTTCACCTCTCGACTCCTACCCATTAGTCGCCTCTTAAGACAGGCAGAGCCTTCTTGCAACGAACGCATTCTTATCTCTGCGAGCCGAAAGGACACGCACACACACTCACACACAAACACACACACGCAAGCACACATACACTATTCACCTCTCGACTTCTACCCATTATTCTCCTTTTACGACAGGCAGGGACTTCTTGCCACGGCCGTGTTCTTATCTCTGCAAGCCGAACGGACACACACACACGCACACACAAACACACACACACACGCACACACGCACACACACGCACCCACGCACACGCACACGCACACGCACACACTCTCCACCTCCCGACTCCTATCCATTAGCCGCCTCTTAAGACAGGTAGGGCCTTCTTGCCACGGCCGTAATCTTATCTCTGCGAGCCGAGCGGACAAACACACACACTCACACACACACACACACATACACTCTTCACCTCTCGACCCCTACCTTTTAGTCGCCTCTTACGATAAGCAGGGCTTTCTGGCCTCGGCCGTATTCTTATCTCTGCAAGCCAAACGGACACACACACATACACACACACTCACACACGCCCACACACGCACACACGCACACACACACACACACACATACACTCTTCACCTCTCGACTCCTACCCATTATTCTCCTCTTACGACAGGCAGGGACTTCTTGCCACGGCCGTGTTCTTATCTCTGCAAGCCAAACGGACACACACACATACTCACACACGCACACACACACACACACACGCACACACACATACACTCTTCACCTCTCGACTCCTACCTATTAGTCGCCCCTTACAACTGGCAGGGTCTTCTTGCCTTGGCCGTATTCTTACCTCTGCAAGCCAGACGGACACACACACACACATACACACACACTCACACACGCACACACTCACGTACTCTCTTCACCTCTCGACTCCTACCCATTAGTCGCCTCTTACTACAGGCAGGGACTTCTTGCCACGGTCGTGTTCTTATCTCTGCAAGCCGAACGGACACACACACACGCACACACAAACACACGCACACAGGCACACACGCACTCACGCACACGCACACATTCTCCACCTCTCGATTCCTATCCATTAGTCGCCTCTTAAGACAGGCAGGGCCTTCTTGCCACGGACGTATTCTTATCTCTGCGAGCCGAAAGGACACACACACACACACGCACACACAAACACACGCACACAGGCACACACGCACACACGCACACGTACACGCACACGCACACACTCTCCACCTCTCGACTAATATCCATTAGTCGCCTCTTAAGACAGGCAGGGCGCTCTTGCCTCGGCCGTATTCTTATCTCTGCAAGCCAAACGGACACACACACACACATACACACACATACTCACACACGCACAAACACACGCACACACACAAAGACACATACACTCTTCACCTCTCGACTCCTATTCACTAGTCGCCTCTTACGACAGGCAGGGACTTCTTGCCACGGCCGTGTTCTTATCTCTGCGAGCCGAACGGACACACACACATACACACACACGCACACACACACGCACACACGCACCCACACATACTCTCTTCACCTCTCGACTTCTACTTATTAGTCGCCCACTCTTCACATCTCGACTCCTACCCATTAGTCGCCCCGTACGATTTGCATCGCCTTCTTGCCACGGCTGTTTTCTTATCACTGCAAGCCGAACGGACACACACACATACTCACACACGCACACACACGCACACACGCACACACACATACACTTTTCTCCTCTCGACTCCTACTTATTAGTCGCCCACTCTTCGCCTCTCGACTCCTATCCATTAGTCGCCCCGTACGATTTGCATCGCTTTCTTGCCACTGCTGTTTTCTTATCTCTGCGAGCCGAAGGGACACACACACATACATACACACACACTCACAAACACACACACACACGCACGCACACACGCACACACACATACACTCACACACACACAAACACGCCCACACGCACACACACATACATTCTTCACCTCTCGACTCCTACCTATTAGTCGCCTCTTACGATAGGCAGGGCCTTCTTGCCTTGGCCGTGTTCTTATCACTGCAAGCCGAACGGACACACACACATACTCACACACGCACACACACACGCACACACGCACACACACATACACTTTTCTCCTCTCGACTCCGACTTATTAGTCGCCCACTCTTCGCCTCTCGACTCCTATCCATTAGTCGCCCCGTACGATTTGCATCGCTTTCTTGCCACGGCTGTTTTCTTATCTCTGCGAGCCGAAGGGACACACACACATACATACACACACACTCACAAACACACACACACACGCACGCACACACGCACACACAAACACACACACACACGCACACACGCACACACACGCACCCACGCACACGCACACGCACACGCACACTCTCTCCACCTCTCGACTCCTATCCATTAGCCGCCTCTTAAGACAGGTAGGGCCTTCTTGCCACGGCCGTAATCTTATCTCTGCGAGCCAAGCGGACAAACACACACACCCACACACACACACACACATACACTCTTCACCTCTCGACCCCTACCTTTTAGTCGCCTCTTACGAGAGGCAGGGCCTTCTTGCCCCGGCCGTATTCATATCTCTGCAAGCCGAACGGACACACACACTCATACACACACACTCACACACGCATAAACACACATACACGCACACACACATACACTCTTCACCTCTCGACTCCTACTTATTAGTCGCCCCTTACAAGAGGCAGGACCTTCTTGCCTCGGCCGTATTCTTATCTCTGCAAGCCAAACAGACACACACACACATACACACACACGCACACACACGCACACACGCACACACACACATACACTCTTCACCTCTCGACTCCTACCCATTAGTCGCCTCTTAACGACAGGCAGTGCCTTCTTGCCACGGCCGTGTTCTCATCTCTGCGAGCCGACCAGACACACACACACACTGACACACACACATACACACACACACACTCACACACGCACGCACACACGCACACACATACATACACTCTTCACCTCTCGACTCCTACCCATTATTCTCCTCTTACGACAGGCAGGGACTTCTTGCCACGGCCGTGTTCTTATCTCTGCAAGCCAAACGGACACACACACACTCACACACACACACACGCACACGCACCCGCACACGCACACACTCTCCACCTCTCGACTCCTATCCATTAGTCGCCTCTTACGACAGGCATGGCCTTCTTGCCACCGCTTTTTTCTTATTTCTGCGAGCGAAGGGACACACACACACACATACACACACACACTCACACACACATGCACACACGCACGCACACACGCACACACACATACACTCACACACACACAAACACGCACATACGCACACACATACATTCTTCACCTCTCTAATCCTACCTATTAGTCGCCTCTCACGACAGGCAGGGCCTTCTTGCCTCGGCCGTATTCTTATCTCTGCAAGCCAAACAGACACACACACATACACACACACTTACACACGCACACACACGCACACAAGCACACACACACACATACACTCTTCACCTCTCGACTCCTACCCATTATTCTCCTCTTACGACAGGCAGGGACTTCTTGCCACGGCCGTGTTTTTATCTCTGCAAGCCAAACGGACACACACACACACACGAACACACACACACACGCACACGCACACGCACACGCACACACTCTCTACCTCTCGATTCCTATCCATTAGTCGCCTCTTAAGACAGGCAGGGCCTTCTTGCCACGGACGTATACCTATCTTAGCGAGCCGAACGGACACACACACACACTTGCACACATACACACACACACATACACGCTTCACCTATCGACTACTACCCATTAGTCGCTCCTTACAGCAAGCATGGCCTTCCTGCCACGGACGTATTCTTATCTCTGCGAGCCGAAGGGATACACACACACATACACACACATACACACACACACACACATACACACACACATACTCACACACGCACGCACACACGCACGCACACATACACTTACACACACACAAACACGCACACACGCACACACACATACATTCTTCACCTCTCGAATCCTACCTATTAGTCGCCTCTTACGATAGGCAGGGCCTTCTTGCCTCGGTCGTGCTCTTATCTCTGCAAGCCGAACGGACACACACACACATACACACACACTCTCACACGCACTCACACGCACATACGCACACACATATACACTCTTCACCAATCGACTCCTACCCATTAGTCGCCTCTTACGACAGGCAGGGCCTTCTTGCCACGGCCGTGTTCTTATTTCTGCGAGCCGACTGGACACATACACTCACACACACAAATACACACACACACTCACACACGCACACACACGCACACACGCACACTCACACACACATACACTCTTCACCTCTCGACTCCTACCCATTAATCGCCTCTTACGACAGGCAGGGCCTTCTTGCCACGGCCGTGTTCTTATCTCTGCGAGCCGACTGGACACACACACACTCACACACACAAATACACACACACACTCACACACGCACACACAGGCAAACTCACACACACATACACTCTACACCTCTCGACTCCTACCAATTAGTCGCCACTTACGACAGGCAGGGCCTTCTTGCCTCGGCCGTATTCTTATCTCTGCAAGCCGAACGGACACACACACACTCACACACACACGCACGCTCACACGCACACACACGCACACACACACATACACTCTTCACCTCTCGACTCCTACCTATTAGTCGCCTCTTACGATAGGCAGGGCCTTCTTGCCTCGGTTGTGCTCTTATCTCTGCAAACCGAACTAACACACACACATACTCACACACGCACACACGCATACACACATACACTCTTCACCTCTCGACTCCTACCCATTAGTCGCCTCTTAACGACAGGCAGTGCCTTCTTGCCACGGCCGTGTTCTCATCTCTGCGAGCCGACCGGACACACACACACACTGACACACACACATACACACACACACTCACATACGCACGCACACACGCACACACATACATACACTCTTCACCTCTCGACTCCTACCCATTATTCTCCTCTTACGACAGGCAGGGACTTCTTGCCACGGCCGTGTTCTTATCTCTGCAAGCCAAACGGACACACACACTCACACACACACACACGCACACGCACCCGCACACGCACACACTCTCCACCTCTCGACTCCTATCCATTAGTCGCCTCTTACGACAGGCATGGCCTTCTTGCCACCGCTTTTTTCTTATTTCTGCAAGCGAAGGGACACACACACACACATACACACACACACTCACACACACATGCACACACGCACGCACACACGCACACACACATACACTCACACACACACAAACACGCACATACGCACACACATACATTCTTCACCTCTCTAATCCTACCTATTAGTCGCCTCTCACGACAGGCAGGGCCTTCTTGCCTCGGCCGTATTCTTATCTCTGCAAGCCAAACAGACACACACACATACACACACACTTACACACGCACACACACGCACACAAGCACACACACACACATACACTCTTCACCTCTAGACTCCTACCCATTAGTTGCCTCTTAACGACAGGCAGTGACTTCTTGCCACGGCCGAGTTCTCATCTCTGCGAGCCGACCGGACACACACACACACTGACACACACACATACACACACACACTCACACACGCACGCACACACGCACACACACATACACTCTTCACCTCTCGACTCCTACCCATTATTCTCCTCTTACGACAGGCAGGGACTTCTTGCCACGGCCGTGTTTTTATCTCTGCAAGCCAAACGGACACACACACACACGAACACACACACACACGCACACGCACACGCACACGCACACACTCTCTACCTCTCGACTCCTATCAATTAGTCGCCTCTTACGACAGGCATGGCCTTCTTGCCACCGCTTTTTTCTTATCTCTGCGAGCGAAGGGACACACACACACATACTCACACACGCACACACACACGCACACACGCACACACACACATACACTCTTCACCTCTCGACTCCTATTTATTAGTCGCCCATTACAAGAGGCAGGGCCTTCTTGCCACGGCCGTGTTCGTATCTCTGCGAGCCGACTGGACACACACACTCACACACACAAATACACACACACACTCACATATGCACACACACGCACACACGCACACTCACACACACATACACTCTTCACCTCTCGACTCCTACCCATTAGTCGCCCCTTACGACAGGCAGGGCCTTCTTGCCACGGCCGTGTTCTTATCTCTGCGAGCCGACTTGACACACACACACTCACACACACAAATACACACACACACTCACACACGCACACACACGCACACTCACACACACATACACTCTTCACCTCTCGACTCCTACCCATTAGTCGCCTCTTACGAAAGGCAGGGCCTTCTTGCCACGGCCGTGTTCTTATCTCTGAGAGCCGACTGGACACACACACACACTCACACACGCACACACACGCACACACGCACTTACACACATACACTCTTCACCTCTCGACTCCTACGCATTAGTCGCCGCTTACGACAGGCAGGGCCTTCTTGGCACGGACGTGTCCTTATCACTGCGAGCCGACCGGACACACACACTCACACACGCACACACACACGCACACACGCACACACACACATACACTCTTCACCTCTCGACTCCTACCCATTAGTTGCCTCTTACGACAGGCATGGCCTTCTTGCCTCGGCCGTATTCTAATCTCTGCGAGCCGAATGGACACGCATACATACACACACACACACACTTACACACGCACAAACACACACACACCCACACACGCACACACACACACACACATACACTCTTCACCTCTCGACTCCTACCAATTAGTCGCCACTTACGACAGGCAGGGCCTTCTTGCCTCGGCCGTATTCTTATCTCTGCAAGCCGAACGGACATATACACACCCACACACACAAGCACGCACACACGCACACACACGCACACACACAAAAACACTTTTCACCTCTCGACTCCTACCAATTAGTCGCCACTTACGACAGGCAGGGCATTCTTGCCTCGGCCGTATTCTTATCTCTGCAAGCCGAACGGACATATACACACTCACACACACACGCACGCACACACGCACATACACGCACACACACACACAAATACATTCTTCACCTCTCGACTCCTACCCATTAGTCGCCTCTTACGACAGGCATTGCCTTGTTGCCTCGGCCATATTCTAATCTCTGCGAGCCGAATGGACACACACAAACATACACACACACACTTACACACGCACAAACACACACACACCCACACACTCACACACTCACGTACTCTCTTCACCTCTCGACTCCTACCCATTAGTCGCCTCTTACGACAGGCAGGGACTTCTTGCCACGGCCGTGTTCTTATCTCTGCAAGCCGAACGGACACACACACACGCACACACAAACACACGCACACAGGCACACACGCACTCACGCACACGTACACGCACACGCACACACTCTCCACCTCTCGACTAATATGCATTAGTCGCCTCTTAAGACAGGCAGGGCGTTCTTGCCTCGGCCGTATTCTTATCTCTGCACGCCAAACGGACACACACACACACACATACACACACATATACTCACACACGCACAAACACACGCACACACACAAAGACACATACAATCTTCACCTCTCGACTCCTATTCATTAATCGCCTCTTACGACAGGCAGGGACTTCTTGCCACGGCCGTGTTCTTATCTCTGCGAGCCGAACGGACACACACACATACACACACACGCACACACACACGCACACACGCACCCACACACATACTCTCTTCACCTCTCGACTCCTACTTAGTAGTCGCCCTCTCTTCACATCTCGACTCCTACCCATTAGTCGCCCCGTACGATTTGCATCGCCTTCTTGCCACGGCTGTTTTCTTATCTCTGCGAGCCGAAGGGACACACACACATACATACACACACACTCACAAACACACACACACACACACACACGCACGCACACACGCACACACACATACACTCACACACACACAAACACGCCCACACGCACACACACATACATTCTTCACCTCTCGACTCCTACCTATTAGTCGCCTCTTACGATAGGCAGGGCCTTCTTGCCTTGGCCGTGTTCTTATCACTGCAAGCCGAACGGACACACACACATACTCACACACGCACACACACACGCACACACGCACACACACATACACTTTTCACCTCTCGACTCCTACTTATTAGTCGTCCACTCTTCGCCTCTCGACTCCTATCCATTAGTCGCCCCGTACGATTTGCATCGCTTTCTTGCCACGGCTGTTTTCTTATCTCTGCGAGCCGAAGGGACACACACACATACATACACACTCACAAACACACACACACACGCACGCATACACGCACACACACATACACTCACACACACACAAACACGCCCACACGCACACACACATACATTCTTCACCTCTCGACTCCTACCTATTAGTCGCCTCTTACGATAGGCAGGGCCTTCTTGCCTCGGTCGTGTTTTTATCTCTGCAAGCCGAACTAACACACACACATACTTACACACGCACACACACACGCACACACGCACACACACATACACTTTTCACCTGTCGACTCCTACATATTAGTCGCCCACTCTTCGCCTCTCGACTCCTATCCATTAGTCGCCCCGTACGATTTGCATCGCTTTCTTTCCACGGCTGTTTTCTTATCTCTGCGAGCCGAAGGGACACACACACATACATACACACACACTCACAAACACACACACACGCACGCACACACGCACACACACATACACTCACACACACACAAACACGCCCACACGCACACACACATACATTCTTCACCTCTCGACTCCTACCTATTAGTCGCCTCTTACGATAGGCAGGGACTTCTTGCCACGGCCGTGTTCTTATCTCTGCAAGCCGAACGGACACACACACATACTCACACACGCACACACACACGCACACACGCACACACACATACACTCTTCACCTCTCGACTCCTACCTATTAGTCGCCCCTTACAACTGGCAGGGTCTTCTGCCTTGGCCGTATTCTTACCTCTGCAAGCCAGACGGACACACACACATACACACACACTCACACACGCACACACACGCACACACGCACACACACACATACACTCTTCACCTCTCGACCCCTACCCATTAGTCGCCTCTTACGACAGGCAGGGCCTTCCTGCCACGGCCATGTTCTTATCTCTGCGAGCCGACCGGACACACACACTCACACACACACAAACAAGAACACACACACACGCACGCACACACGCGCACACACACATATACACTCTCTACCTTTCGACTCCTATCCATTAGTCGCCTCTTAAGACAGGCATGACCTTCTTGCCACGGACGTATTCTTATCTCTGCAAGCCGAACGGACAAACACATATACTCACACACGCACACACACACGCACACACGTACACACACACATACACTCTTCACCTCTCGACTCCTACCCATTAGTCGCCTCTTACGACAGGCAGGGCCTTCTTGCCACGGCCGTGTTCTCATTTCAGCGAGCCGACCGGACACACACAAACACGCCCACAGGCACACACATACATTCTTCACCTCTCGACTCCTACCTATTAGTCGCCTCTTACGATGGGCAATGACTTCTTGCCACGGCCGTATTCTTACCTCTGCAAGCCAGACGGACACACACACACATACACACACACTCACACACGCACACACACGCACACACGCACACACACACATACACTCTTCACCTTTCGACCCCTACCCATTAGTCGCCTCTTACGACAGGCAGGGCCTTCCTGCCACGGCCATGTTCTTATCTCTGCGAGCCGACCGGACACACACACTCACACACACACATACAAGAACACACACATACACGCACGCACACACGCGCACACACACATATACACTCTCCACCTTTCGACTCCTATCCATTAGTCGCCTCTTAAGACAGGCATGACCTTCTTGCCACGGACGTATTCTTATCTCTGCAAGCCGAACGGACAAACACACGTACTCACACACGCACACACACACGCACACACGTACACACACATACACTCTTCACCTCTCGACTCCTACCCATTAGTCGCCTCTTACGACAGGCAGGGACTTCTTGCCACGGCCGTGTTCTTATCTCTGCAAGCCGAACGGACACACACACATACTCACACACGCACACACACACGCACACACGCACACACACATACACTCTTCACCTCTCGACTCCTACCTATTAGTCGCCCCTTACAACTGGCAGGGTCTTCTTGCCTTGGCCGTATTCTTACCTCTGCAAGCCAGACGGACACACACACATACACACACAATCACACACGCACACACACGCACACACGCACACACACACATACACTCTTCACCTCTCGACTCCTACCCATTAGTCGCCTCTTAAGACAGGCAGAGCCTTCTTGCAACGAACGCATTCTTATCTCTGCGAGCCGAAAGGACACGCACACACACTCACACACAAACACACACACGCAAGCACACATACACTATTCACCTCTCGACTTCTACCCATTATTCTCCTTTTACGACAGGCAGGGACTTCTTGCCACGGCCGTGTTCTTATCTCTGCAAGCCGAACGGACACACACACACGCACACACAAACACACACACACACGCACACACGCACACACACGCACCCACGCACACGCACACGCACACGCACACACTCTCCACCTCCCGACTCCTATCCATTAGCCGCCTCTTAAGACAGGTAGGGCCTTCTTGCCACGGCCGTAATCTTATCTCTGCGAGCCGAGCGGACAAACACACACACTCACACACACACACACACATACACTCTTCACCTCTCGACCCCTACCTTTTAGTCGCCTCTTACGATAAGCAGGGCTTTCTGGCCTCGGCCGTATTCTTATCTCTGCAAGCCAAACGGACACACACACATACACACACACTCACACACGCCCACACACGCACACACGCACACACACACACACACACATACACTCTTCACCTCTCGACTCCTACCCATTATTCTCCTCTTACGACAGGCAGGGACTTCTTGCTACGGCCGTGTTCTTATCTCTGCAAGCCAAACGGACACACACACATACTCACACACGCACACACACACGCACACACGCACACACACATACACTCTTCACCTCTCGACTCCTACCTATTAGTCGCCCCTTACAACTGGCAGGGTCTTCTTGCCTTGGCCGTATTCTTACCTCTGCAAGCCAGACGGACACACACACACACATACACACACACTCACACACGCACACACTCACGTACTCTCTTCACCTCTCGACTCCTACCCATTAGTCGCCTCTTACTACAGGCAGGGACTTCTTGCCACGGTCGTGTTCTTATCTCTGCAAGCCGAACGGACACACACACACGCACACACAAACAGACGCACACAGGCACACACGCACTCACGCACACGCACACATTCTCCACCTCTCGATTCCTATCCATTAGTCGCCACTTAAGACAGGCAGGGCCTTCTTGCCACGGACGTATTCTTATCTCTGCGAGCCGAAAGGACACACACACACACACGCACACACAAACACACGCACACAGGCACACACGCACACACGCACACGTACACGCACACGCACACACTCTCCACCTCTCGACTAATATCCATTAGTCGCCTCTTAAGACAGGCAGGGCGCTCTTGCCTCGGCCGTATTCTTATCTCTGCAAGCCAAACGGACACACACACACACATACACACACATACTCACACACGCACAAACACACGCACACACACAAAGACACATACACTCTTCACCTCTCGACTCCTATTCATTAGTCGCCTCTTACGACAGGCAGGGACTTCTTGCCACGGCCGTGTTCTTATCTCTGCGAGCCGAACGGACACACACACATACACACACACGCACACACACACGCACACACGCACCCACACATACTCTCTTCACCTCTCGACTTCTACTTATTAGTCGCCCACTCTTCACATCTCGACTCCTACCCATTAGTCGCCCCGTACGATTTGCATCGCCTTCTTGCCACGGCTGTTTTCTTATCACTGCAAGCCGAACGGACACACACACATACTCACACACGCACACACACGCACACACGCACACACACATACACTTTTCTCCTCTCGACTCCTACTTATTAGTCGCCCACTCTTCGCCTCTCGACTCCTATCCATTAGTCGCCCCGTACGATTTGCATCGCTTTCTTGCCACTGCTGTTTTCTTATCTCTGCGAGCCGAAGGGACACACACACATACATACACACACACTCACAAACACACACACACACGCACGCACACACGCACACACACATACACTCACACACACACAAACACGCCCACACGCACACACACATACATTCTTCACCTCTCGACTCCTACCTATTAGTCGCCTCTTACGATAGGCAGGGCCTTCTTGCCTTGGCCGTGTTCTTATCACTGCAAGCCGAACGGACACACACACATACTCACACACGCACACACACGCACACACGCACACACACATACACTTTTCTCCTCTCGACTCCTACTTATTAGTCGCCCACTCTTCGCCTCTCGACTCCTATCCATTAGTCGCCCCGTACGATTTGCATCGCTTTCTTGCCACGGCTGTTTTCTTATCTCTGCGAGCCGAAGGGACACACACACATACATACACACACACTCACAAACACACACAGACACGCACGCACACACGCACACACAAACACACACACACACGCACACACGCACACACACGCACCCACGCACACGCACACGCACACGCACACTCTCTCCACCTCTCGACTCCTATCCATTAGCCGCCTCTTAAGACAGGTAGGGCCTTCTTGCCACGGCCGTAATCTTATCTCTGCGAGCCGAGCGGACAAACACACACACCCACACACACACACACACATACACTCTTCACCTCTCGACCCCTACCTTTTAGTCGCCTCTTACGAGAGGCAGGGCCTTCTTGCCCCGGCCGTATTCATATCTCTGCAAGCCGAACGGACACACACACTCATACACACACACTCACACACGCATAAACACACATACACGCACACACACATACACTCTTCACCTCTCGACTCCTACTTATTAGTCGCCCCTTACAAGAGGCAGGACCTTCTTGCCTCGGCCGTATTCTTATCTCTGCAAGCCAAACAGACACACACACACATACACACACACGCACACACACGCACACACGCACACACACACATACACTCTTCACCTCTCGACTCCTACCCATTAGTCGCCTCTTAACGACAGGCAGTGCCTTCTTGCCACGGCCGTGTTCTCATCTCTGCGAGCCGACCAGACACACACACACACTGACACACACACATACACACACACACACTCACACACGCACGCACACACGCACACACATACATACACTCTTCACCTCTCGACTCCTACCCATTATTCTCCTCTTACGACAGGGAGGGACTTCTTGCCACGGCCGTGTTCTTATCTCTGCAAGCCAAACGGACACACACACTCACACACACACACACGCACACGCACCCGCACACGCACACACTCTCCACCTCTCGACTCCTATCCATTAGTCGCCTCTTACGACAGGCATGGCCTTCTTGCCACCGCTTTTTTCTTATTTCTGCGAGCGAAGGGACACACACACACACATACACACACACACTCACACACACATGCACACACGCACGCACACACGCACACACACATACACTCACACACACACAAACACGCACATACGCACACACATACATTCTTCACCTCTCTAATCCTACCTATTAGTCGCCTCTCACGACAGGCAGGGCCTTCTTGCCTCGGCCGTATTCTTATCTCTGCAAGCCAAACAGACACACACACATACACACACACTTACACACGCACACACACGCACACAAGCACACACACACACATACACTCTTCACCTCTCGACTCCTACCCATTATTCTCCTCTTACGACAGGCAGGGACTTCTTACCACGGCCGTGTTTTTATCTCTGCAAGCCAAACGGACACACACACACACACGAACACACACACACACGCACACGCACACGCACACGCACACACTCTCTACCTCTCGATTCCTATCCATTAGTCGCCTCTTAAGACAGGCAGGGCCTTCTTGCCACGGACGTATACCTATCTTAGCGAGCCGAACGGACACACACACACACTTGCACACATACACACACACACATACACGCTTCACCTATCGACTACTACCCATTAGTCGCTCCTTACAGCAAGCATGGCCTTCCTGCCACGGACGTATTCTTATCTCTGCGAGCCGAAGGGATACACACACACATACACACACATACACACACACACACACATACACACACACATACTCACACACGCACGCACACACGCACGCACACATACATTCTTCACCTCTCGAATCCTACCTATTAGTCGCCTCTTACGATAGGCAGGGCCTTCTTGCCTCGGTCGTGCTCTTATCTCTGCAAGCCGAACGGACACACACACACATACACACACACTCTCACACGCACTCACACGCACATACGCACACACATATACACTCTTCACCAATCGACTCCTACCCATTAGTCGCCTCTTACGACAGGCAGGGCCTTCTTGCCACGGCCGTGTTCTTATTTCTGCGAGCCGACTGGACACATACACTCACACACACAAATACACACACACACTCACACACGCACACACACGCACACACGCACACTCACACACACATACACTCTTCACCTCTCGACTCCTACCCATTAATCGCCTCTTACGACAGGCAGGGCCTTCTTGCCACGGCCGTGTTCTTATCTCTGCGAGCCGACTGGACACACACACACTCACACACACAAATACACACACACACTCACACACGCACACACAGGCAAACTCACACACACATACACTCTACACCTCTCGACTCCTACCAATTAGTCGCCACTTACGACAGGCAGGGCCTTCTTGCCTCGGCCGTATTCTTATCTCTGCAAGCCGAACGGACACACACACACTCACACACACACGCACGCTCACACGCACACACACGCACACACGCACACACACACATACACTCTTCACCTCTCGACTCCTACCTATTAGTCGCCTCTTACGATAGGCAGGGCCTTCTTGCCTCGGTTGTGCTCTTATCTCTGCAAACCGAACTAACACACACACATACTCACACACGCACACACGCATACACACATACACTCTTCACCTCTCGACTCCTACTTATTAGTCGCCCCTTACAAGAGGCAGGACCTTCTTGCCTCGGCCGTATTCTTATCTCTGCAAGCCAAACAGACACACACACACATACACACACACACGCACACACACGCACACACGCACACACACACATACACTCTTCACCTCTCGACTCCTACCCATTAGTCGCCTCTTAACGACAGGCAGTGCCTTCTTGCCACGGCCGTGTTCTCATCTCTGCGAGCCGACCGGACACACACACACACTGACACACACACATACACACACACACTCACATACGCACGCACACACGCACACACATACATACACTCTCCACCTCTCGACTCCTATCCATTAGTCGCCTCTTACGACAGGCATGGCCTTCTTGCCACCGCTTTTTTCTTATTTCTGCGAGCGAAGGGACACACACACACACATACACACACACACTCACACACACATGCACACACGCACGCACACACGCACACACACATACACTCACACACACACAAACACGCACATACGCACACACATACATTCTTCACCTCTCTAATCCTACCTATTAGTCGCCTCTCACGACAGGCAGGGCCTTCTTGCCTCGGCCGTATTCTTATCTCTGCAAGCCAAACAGACACACACACATACACACACACTTACACACGCACACACACGCACACAAGCACACACACACACATACACTCTTCACCTCTAGACTCCTACCCATTAGTTGCCTCTTAACGACAGGCAGTGACTTCTTGCCACGGCCGAGTTCTCATCTCTGCGAGCCGACCGGACACACACACACACTGACACACACACATACACACACACACTCACACACGCACGCACACACGCACACACACATACACTCTTCACCTCTCGACTCCTACCCATTATTCTCCTCTTACGACAGGCAGGGACTTCTTGCCACGGCCGTGTTTTTATCTCTGCAAGCCAAACGGACACACACACACACGAACACACACACACACGCACACGCACACGCACACGCACACACTCTCTACCTCTCGACTCCTATCAATTAGTCGCCTCTTACGACAGGCATGGCCTTCTTGCCACCGCTTTTTTCTTATCTCTGCGAGCGAAGGGACACACACACACATACTCACACACGCACACACACACGCACACACGCACACACACACATACACTCTTCACCTCTCGACTCCTATTTATTAGTCGCCCATTACAAGAGGCAGGGCCTTCTTGCCTCTGCCGTATTTTTATCTCTGCAAGCCAAACAGACACACACACATACACACACACTTACACACGCACCCACACGCACACGCACACGCACACACTCTCCACCTCTCGACTCCTATCCATTAGTCGCCTCTTAAGACAGGCAGGGCCTTCTTGCCACGGACGTATACCTATCTCTGCGAGCCGAACGGACACACACACACACACACTTGCACACATACACACATACACGCTTCACCTCTCGACTCCTACCCATTAGTCGCTCCTTACAGCAAGCATGGCCTTATTGCCACGGACGTATTCTTATCTCTGCGAGCCGAAGGGATACACACACACATACACACACACACACACACGCACACACGCACACACACACATACACTCTTCACCTCTTGACTCCTACCTATTAGTCGCCTCTTACGATAGGTAGGGCCTTCTTGCCACGGCCGTAATCTTATCTCTGCGAGCCGAGCGGACAAACACACACACTCACACACACACACACACATACACTCTTCACCTCTCGACCCCTACCTTTTAGTCGCCTCTTACGATAAGCAGGGCTTTCTGGCCTCGGCCGTATTCTTATCTCTGCAAGCCAAACGGACACACACACATACACACACACTCACACACGCCCACACACGCACACACGCACACACACACACACACACATACACTCTTCACCTCTCGACTCCTACCCATTATTCTCCTCTTACGACAGGCAGGGACTTCTTGCCACGGCCGTGTTCTTATCTCTGCAAGCCAAACGGACACACACACATACTCACACACGCACACACACACGCACACACGCACACACACATACACTCTTCACCTCTCGACTCCTACCTATTAGTCGCCCCTTACAACTGGCAGGGTCTTCTTGCCTTGGCCGTATTCTTACCTCTGCAAGCCAGACGGACACACACACACACATACACACACACTCACACACGCACACACTCACGTACTCTCTTCACCTCTCGACTCCTACCCATTAGTCGCCTCTTACTACAGGCAGGGACTTCTTGCCACGGTCGTGTTCTTATCTCTGCAAGCCGAACGGACACACACACACGCACACACAAACACACGCACACAGGCACACACGCACTCACGCACACGCACACATTCTCCACCTCTCGATTCCTATCCATTAGTCGCCTCTTAAGACAGGCAGGGCCTTCTTGCCACGGACGTATTCTTATCTCTGCGAGCCGAAAGGACACACACACACACACGCACACACAAACACACGCACACAGGCACACACGCACACACGCACACGTACACGCACACGCACACACTCTCCACCTCTCGACTAATATCCATTAGTCGCCTCTTAAGACAGGCAGGGCGCTCTTGCCTCGGCCGTATTCTTATCTCTGCAAGCCAAACGGACACACACACACACATACACACACATACTCACACACGCACAAACACACGCACACACACAAAGACACATACACTCTTCACCTCTCGACTCCTATTCATTAGTCGCCTCTTACGACAGGCAGGGACTTCTTGCCACGGCCGTGTTCTTATCTCTGCGAGCCGAACGGACACACACACATACACACACACGCACACACACACGCACACACGCACCCACACATACTCTCTTCACCTCTCGACTTCTACTTATTAGTCGCCCACTCTTCACATCTCGACTCCTACCCATTAGTCGCCCCGTACGATTTGCATCGCCTTCTTGCCACGGCTGTTTTCTTATCACTGCAAGCCGAACGGACACACACACATACTCACACACGCACACACACGCACACACGCACACACACATACACTTTTCTCCTCTCGACTCCTACTTATTAGTCGCCCACTCTTCGCCTCTCGACTCCTATCCATTAGTCGCCCCGTACGATTTGCATCGCTTTCTTGCCACTGCTGTTTTCTTATCTCTGCGAGCCGAAGGGACACACACACATACATACACACACACTCACAAACACACACACACACGCACGCACACACGCACACACACATACACTCACACACACACAAACACGCCCACACGCACACACACATACATTCTTCACCTCTCGACTCCTACCTATTAGTCGCCTCTTACGATAGGCAGGGCCTTCTTGCCTTGGCCGTGTTCTTATCACTGCAAGCCGAACGGACACACACACATACTCACACACGCACACACACACGCACACACGCACACACACATACACTTTTCTCCTCTCGACTCCGACTTATTAGTCGCCCACTCTTCGCCTCTCGACTCCTATCCATTAGTCGCCCCGTACGATTTGCATCGCTTTCTTGCCACGGCTGTTTTCTTATCTCTGCGAGCCGAAGGGACACACACACATACATACACACACACTCACAAACACACACACACACGCACGCACACACGCACACACAAACACACACACACACGCACACACGCACACACACGCACCCACGCACACGCACACGCACACGCACACTCTCTCCACCTCTCGACTCCTATCCATTAGCCGCCTCTTAAGACAGGTAGGGCCTTCTTGCCACGGCCGTAATCTTATCTCTGCGAGCCGAGCGGACAAACACACACACCCACACACACACACACACATACACTCTTCACCTCTCGACCCCTACCTTTTAGTCGCCTCTTACGAGAGGCAGGGCCTTCTTGCCCCGGCCGTATTCATATCTCTGCAAGCCGAACGGACACACACACTCATACACACACACTCACACACGCATAAACACACATACACGCACACACACATACACTCTTCACCTCTCGACTCCTACTTATTAGTCGCCCCTTACAAGAGGCAGGACCTTCTTGCCTCGGCCGTATTCTTATCTCTGCAAGCCAAACAGACACACACACACATACACACACACGCACACACACGCACACACGCACACACACATACACTCTTCACCTCTCGACTCCTACCCATTAGTCGCCTCTTAACGACAGGCAGTGCCTTCTTGCCACGGCCGTGTTCTCATCTCTGCGAGCCGACCAGACACACACACACACTGACACACACACATACACACACACACACTCACACACGCACGCACACACGCACACACATACATACACTCTTCACCTCTCGACTCCTACCCATTATTCTCCTCTTACGACAGGCAGGGACTTCTTGCCACGGCCGTGTTCTTATCTCTGCAAGCCAAACGGACACACACACACTCACACACACACACACGCACACGCACCCGCACACGCACACACTCTCCACCTCTCGACTCCTATCCATTAGTCGCCTCTTACGACAGGCATGGCCTTCTTGCCACCGCTTTTTTCTTATTTCTGCGAGCGAAGGGACACACACACACACATACACACACACACTCACACACACATGCACACACGCACGCACACACGCACACACACATACACTCACACACACACAAACACGCACATACGCACACACATACATTCTTCACCTCTCTAATCCTACCTATTAGTCGCCTCTCACGACAGGCAGGGCCTTCTTGCCTCGGCCGTATTCTTATCTCTGCAAGCCAAACAGACACACACACATACACACACACTTACACACGCACACACACGCACACAAGCACACACACACACATACACTCTTCACCTCTCGACTCCTACCCATTATTCTCCTCTTACGACAGGCAGGGACTTCTTGCCACGGCCGTGTTTTTATCTCTGCAAGCCAAACGGACACACACACACACACGAACACACACACACACGCACACGCACACGCACACGCACACACTCTCTACCTCTCGATTCCTATCCATTAGTCGCCTCTTAAGACAGGCAGGGCCTTCTTGCCACGGACGTATACCTATCTTAGCGAGCCGAACGGACACACACACACACTTGCACACATACACACACACACATACACGCTTCACCTATCGACTACTACCCATTAGTCGCTCCTTACAGCAAGCATGGCCTTCCTGCCACGGACGTATTCTTATCTCTGCGAGCCGAAGGGATACACACACACATACACACACATACACACACACACACACATACACACACACATACTCACACACGCACGCACACACGCACGCACACATACACTTACACACACACAAACACGCACACACGCACACACACATACATTCTTCACCTCTCGAATCCTACCTATTAGTCGCCTCTTACGATAGGCAGGGCCTTCTTGCCTCGGTCGTGCTCTTATCTCTGCAAGCCGAACGGACACACACACACATACACACACACTCTCACACGCACTCACACGCACATACGCACACACATATACACTCTTCACCAATCGACTCCTACCCATTAGTCGCCTCTTACGACAGGCAGGGCCTTCTTGCCACGGCCGTGTTCTTATTTCTGCGAGCCGACTGGACACATACACTCACACACACAAATACACACACACACTCACACACGCACACACACGCACACACGCACACTCACACACACATACACTCTTCACCTCTCGACTCCTACCCATTAATCGCCTCTTACGACAGGCAGGGCCTTCTTGCCACGGCCGTGTTCTTATCTCTGCGAGCCGACTGGACACACACACACTCACACACACAAATACACACACACACTCACACACGCACACACAGGCAAACTCACACACACATACACTCTACACCTCTCGACTCCTACCAATTAGTCGCCACTTACGACAGGCAGGGCCTTCTTGCCTCGGCCGTATTCTTATCTCTGCAAGCCGAACGGACACACACACACTCACACACACACGCACGCTCACACGCACACACACGCACACACACACATACACTCTTCACCTCTCGACTCCTACCTATTAGTCGCCTCTTACGATAGGCAGGGCCTTCTTGCCTCGGTTGTGCTCTTATCTCTGCAAACCGAACTAACACACACACATACTCACACACGCACACACGCATACACACATACACTCTTCACCTCTCGACTCCTACCCATTAGTCGCCTCTTAACGACAGGCAGTGCCTTCTTGCCACGGCCGTGTTCTCATCTCTGCGAGCCGACCGGACACACACACACACTGACACACACACATACACACACACACTCACATACGCACGCACACACGCACACACATACATACACTCTTCACCTCTCGACTCCTACCCATTATTCTCCTCTTACGACAGGCAGGGACTTCTTGCCACGGCCGTGTTCTTATCTCTGCAAGCCAAACGGACACACACACTCACACACACACACACGCACACGCACCCGCACACGCACACACTCTCCACCTCTCGACTCCTATCCATTAGTCGCCTCTTACGACAGGCATGGCCTTCTTGCCACCGCTTTTTTCTTATTTCTGCAAGCGAAGGGACACACACACACACATACACACACACACTCACACACACATGCACACACGCACGCACACACGCACACACACATACACTCACACACACACAAACACGCACATACGCACACACATACATTCTTCACCTCTCTAATCCTACCTATTAGTCGCCTCTCACGACAGGCAGGGCCTTCTTGCCTCGGCCGTATTCTTATCTCTGCAAGCCAAACAGACACACACACATACACACACACTTACACACGCACACACACGCACACAAGCACACACACACACATACACTCTTCACCTCTAGACTCCTACCCATTAGTTGCCTCTTAACGACAGGCAGTGACTTCTTGCCACGGCCGAGTTCTCATCTCTGCGAGCCGACCGGACACACACACACACTGACACACACACATACACACACACACTCACACACGCACGCACACACGCACACACACATACACTCTTCACCTCTCGACTCCTACCCATTATTCTCCTCTTACGACAGGCAGGGACTTCTTGCCACGGCCGTGTTTTTATCTCTGCAAGCCAAACGGACACACACACACACGAACACACACACACACGCACACGCACACGCACACGCACACACTCTCTACCTCTCGACTCCTATCAATTAGTCGCCTCTTACGACAGGCATGGCCTTCTTGCCACCGCTTTTTTCTTATCTCTGCGAGCGAAGGGACACACACACACATACTCACACACGCACACACACACGCACACACGCACACACACACATACACTCTTCACCTCTCGACTCCTATTTATTAGTCGCCCATTACAAGAGGCAGGGCCTTCTTGCCACGGCCGTGTTCGTATCTCTGCGAGCCGACTGGACACACACACTCACACACACAAATACACACACACACTCACATATGCACACACACGCACACACGCACACTCACACACACATACACTCTTCACCTCTCGACTCCTACCCATTAGTCGCCCCTTACGACAGGCAGGGCCTTCTTGCCACGGCCGTGTTCTTATCTCTGCGAGCCGACTTGACACACACACACTCACACACACAAATACACACACACACTCACACACGCACACACACGCACACTCACACACACATACACTCTTCACCTCTCGACTCCTACCCATTAGTCGCCTCTTACGAAAGGCAGGGCCTTCTTGCCACGGCCGTGTTCTTATCTCTGAGAGCCGACTGGACACACACACACACTCACACACGCACACACACGCACACACGCACTTACACACATACACTCTTCACCTCTCGACTCCTACGCATTAGTCGCCGCTTACGACAGGCAGGGCCTTCTTGGCACGGACGTGTCCTTATCACTGCAAGCCGACCGGACACACACACTCACACACGCACACACACACGCACACACGCACACACACACATACACTCTTCACCTCTCGACTCCTACCCATTAGTTGCCTCTTACGACAGGCATGGCCTTCTTGCCTCGGCCGTATTCTAATCTCTGCGAGCCGAATGGACACGCATACATACACACACACACACACTTACACACGCACAAACACACACACACCCACACACGCACACACACACACACACACATACACTCTTCACCTCTCGACTCCTACCAATTAGTCGCCACTTACGACAGGCAGGGCCTTCTTGCCTCGGCCGTATTCTTATCTCTGCAAGCCGAACGGACATATACACACCCACACACACAAGCACGCACACACGCACACACACGCACACACACAAAAACACTTTTCACCTCTCGACTCCTACCAATTAGTCGCCACTTACGACAGGCAGGGCATTCTTGCCTCGGCCGTATTCTTATCTCTGCAAGCCGAACGGACATATACACACTCACACACACACGCACGCACACACGCACATACACGCACACACACACACAAATACATTCTTCACCTCTCGACTCCTACCCATTAGTCGCCTCTTACGACAGGCATTGCCTTGTTGCCTCGGCCATATTCTAATCTCTGCGAGCCGAATGGACACACACAAACATACACACACACACTTACACACGCACAAACACACACACACCCACACACGCACACACTCACGTACTCTCTTCACCTCTCGACTCCTACCCATTAGTCGCCTCTTACGACAGGCAGGGACTTCTTGCCACGGCCGTGTTCTTATCTCTGCAAGCCGAACGGACACACACACACGCACACACAAACACACGCACACAGGCACACACGCACTCACGCACACGTACACGCACACGCACACACTCTCCACCTCTCGACTAATATCCATTAGTCGCCTCTTAAGACAGGCAGGGCGTTCTTGCCTCGGCCGTATTCTTATCTCTGCACGCCAAACGGACACACACACACACACATACACACACATATACTCACACACGCACAAACACACGCACACACACAAAGACACATACAATCTTCACCTCTCGACTCCTATTCATTAATCGCCTCTTACGACAGGCAGGGACTTCTTGCCACGGCCGTGTTCTTATCTCTGCGAGCCGAACGGTCACACACACATACACACACACGCACACACACACGCACACACGCACCCACACACATACTCTCTGCACCTCTCGACTCCTACTTAGTAGTCGCCCTCTCTTCACATCTCGACTCCTACCCATTAGTCGCCCCGTACGATTTGCATCGCCTTCTTGCCACGGCTGTTTTCTTATCTCTGCGAGCCGAAGGGACACACACACATACATACACACACACTCACAAACACACACACACACACACACGCACGCACACACGCACACACACATACACTCACACACACACAAACACGCCCACACGCACACACACATACATTCTTCACCTCTCGACTCCTACCTATTAGTCGCCTCTTACGATAGGCAGGGCCTTCTTGCCTTGGCCGTGTTCTTATCACTGCAAGCCGAACGGACACACACACATACTCACACACGCACACACACACGCACACACGCACACACACATACACTTTTCACCTCTCGACTCCTACTTATTAGTCGTCCACTCTTCGCCTCTCGACTCCTATCCATTAGTCGCCCCGTACGATTTGCATCGCTTTCTTGCCACGGCTGTTTTCTTATCTCTGCGAGCCGAAGGGACACACACACATACATACACACTCACAAACACACACACACACGCACGCATACACGCACACACACATACACTCACACACACACAAACACGCCCACACGCACACACACATACATTCTTCACCTCTCGACTCCTACCTATTAGTCGCCTCTTACGATAGGCAGGGCCTTCTTGCCTCGGTCGTGTTTTTATCTCTGCAAGCCGAACTAACACACACACATACTTACACACGCACACACACACGCACACACGCACACACACATACACTTTTCACCTGTCGACTCCTACATATTAGTCGCCCACTCTTCGCCTCTCGACTCCTATCCATTAGTCGCCCCGTACGATTTGCATCGCTTTCTTGCCACGGCTGTTTTCTTATCTCTGCGAGCCGAAGGGACACACACACATACATACACACACACTCACAAACACACACACACGCACGCACACACGCACACACACATACACTCACACACACACAAACACGCCCACACGCACACACACATACATTCTTCACCTCTCGACTCCTACCTATTAGTCGCCTCTTACGATAGGCAGGGACTTCTTGCCACGGCCGTGTTCTTATCTCTGCAAGCCGAACGGACACACACACATACTCACACACGCACACACACACGCACACACGCACACACACATACACTCTTCACCTCTCGACTCCTACCTATTAGTCGCCCCTTACAACTGGCAGGGTCTTCTGCCTTGGCCGTATTCTTACCTCTGCAAGCCAGACGGACACACACACATACACACACACTCACACACGCACACACACGCACACACGCACACACACACATACACTCTTCACCTCTCGACCCCTACCCATTAGTCGCCTCTTACGACAGGCAGGGCCTTCCTGCCACGGCCATGTTCTTATCTCTGCGAGCCGACCGGACACACACACTCACACACACACAAACAAGAACACACACACACGCACGCACACACGCGCACACACACATATACACTCTCTACCTTTCGACTCCTATCCATTAGTCGCCTCTTAAGACAGGCATGACCTTCTTGCCACGGACGTATTCTTATCTCTGCAAGCCGAACGGACAAACACATATACTCACACACGCACACACACACGCACACACGTACACACACACATACACTCTTCACCTCTCGACTCCTACCCATTAGTCGCCTCTTACGACAGGCAGGGCCTTCTTGCCACGGCCGTGTTCTCATTTCAGCGAGCCGACCGGACACACACAAACACGCCCACAGGCACACACATACATTCTTCACCTCTCGACTCCTACCTATTAGTCGCCTCTTACGATGGGCAATGACTTCTTGCCACGGCCGTATTCTTACCTCTGCAAGCCAGACGGACACACACACACATACACACACACTCACACACGCACACACACGCACACACGCACACACACACATACACTCTTCACCTTTCGACCCCTACCCATTAGTCGCCTCTTACGACAGGCAGGGCCTTCCTGCCACGGCCATGTTCTTATCTCTGCGAGCCGACCGGACACACACACTCACACACACACATACAAGAACACACACATACACGCACGCACACACGCGCACACACACATATACACTCTCCACCTTTCGACTCCTATCCATTAGTCGCCTCTTAAGACAGGCATGACCTTCTTGCCACGGACGTATTCTTATCTCTGCAAGCCGAACGGACAAACACACGTACTCACACACGCACACACACACGCACACACGTACACACACATACACTCTTCACCTCTCGACTCCTACCCATTAGTCGCCTCTTACGACAGGCAGGGACTTCTTGCCACGGCCGTGTTCTTATCTCTGCAAGCCGAACGGACACACACACATACTCACACACGCACACACACGCACACACGCACACACACATACACTCTTCACCTCTCGACTCCTACCTATTAGTCGCCCCTTACAACTGGCAGGGTCTTCTTGCCTTGGCCGTATTCTTACCTCTGCAAGCCAGACGGACACACACACATACACACACAATCACACACGCACACACACGCACACACGCACACACACACATACACTCTTCACCTCTCGACTCCTACCCATTAGTCGCCTCTTAAGACAGGCAGAGCCTTCTTGCAACGAACGCATTCTTATCTCTGCGAGCCGAAAGGACACGCACACACACTCACACACAAACACACACACGCAAGCACACATACACTATTCACCTCTCGACTTCTACCCATTATTCTCCTTTTACGACAGGCAGGGACTTCTTGCCACGGCCGTGTTCTTATCTCTGCAAGCCGAACGGACACACACACACGCACACACAAACACACACACACACGCACACACGCACACACACGCACCCACGCACACGCACACGCACACGCACACACTCTCCACCTCCCGACTCCTATCCATTAGCCGCCTCTTAAGACAGGTAGGGCCTTCTTGCCACGGCCGTAATCTTATCTCTGCGAGCCGAGCGGACAAACACACACACTCACACACACACACACACATACACTCTTCACCTCTCGACCCCTACCTTTTAGTCGCCTCTTACGATAAGCAGGGCTTTCTGGCCTCGGCCGTATTCTTATCTCTGCAAGCCAAACGGACACACACACATACACACACACTCACACACGCCCACACACGCACACACGCACACACACACACACACACACATACACTCTTCACCTCTCGACTCCTACCCATTATTCTCCTCTTACGACAGGCAGGGACTTCTTGCTACGGCCGTGTTCTTATCTCTGCAAGCCAAACGGACACACACACATACTCACACACGCACACACACACGCACACACGCACACACACATACACTCTTCACCTCTCGACTCCTACCTATTAGTCGCCCCTTACAACTGGCAGGGTCTTCTTGCCTTGGCCGTATTCTTACCTCTGCAAGCCAGACGGACACACACACACACATACACACACACTCACACACGCACACACTCACGTACTCTCTTCACCTCTCGACTCCTACCCATTAGTCGCCTCTTACTACAGGCAGGGACTTCTTGCCACGGTCGTGTTCTTATCTCTGCAAGCCGAACGGACACACACACACGCACACACAAACAGACGCACACAGGCACACACGCACTCACGCACACGCACACATTCTCCACCTCTCGATTCCTATCCATTAGTCGCCACTTAAGACAGGCAGGGCCTTCTTGCCACGGACGTATTCTTATCTCTGCGAGCCGAAAGGACACACACACACACACGCACACACAAACACACGCACACAGGCACACACGCACACACGCACACGTACACGCACACGCACACACTCTCCACCTCTCGACTAATATCCATTAGTCGCCTCTTAAGACAGGCAGGGCGCTCTTGCCTCGGCCGTATTCTTATCTCTGCAAGCCAAACGGACACACACACACACATACACACACATACTCACACACGCACAAACACACGCACACACACAAAGACACATACACTCTTCACCTCTCGACTCCTATTCATTAGTCGCCTCTTACGACAGGCAGGGACTTCTTGCCACGGCCGTGTTCTTATCTCTGCGAGCCGAACGGACACACACACATACACACACGCACACACACACGCACACACGCACCCACACATACTCTCTTCACCTCTCGACTTCTACTTATTAGTCGCCCACTCTTCTCATCTCGACTCCTACCCATTAGTCGCCCCGTACGATTTGCATCGCCTTCTTGCCACGGCTGTTTTCTTATCACTGCAAGCCGAACGGACACACACACATACTCACACACGCACACACACGCACACACGCACACACACATACACTTTTCTCCTCTCGACTCCTACTTATTAGTCGCCCACTCTTCGCCTCTCGACTCCTATCCATTAGTCGCCCCGTACGATTTGCATCGCTTTCTTGCCACTGCTGTTTTCTTATCTCTGCGAGCCGAAGGGACACACACACATACATACACACACACTCACAAACACACACACACACGCACGCACACACGCACACACACATACACTCACACACACACAAACACGCCCACACGCACACACACATACATTCTTCACCTCTCGACTCCTACCTATTAGTCGCCTCTTACGATAGGCAGGGCCTTCTTGCCTTGGCCGTGTTCTTATCACTGCAAGCCGAACGGACACACACACATACTCACACACGCACACACACACGCACACACGCACACACACATACACTTTTCTCCTCTCGACTCCTACTTATTAGTCGCCCACTCTTCGCCTCTCGACTCCTATCCATTAGTCGCCCCGTACGATTTGCATCGCTTTCTTGCCACGGCTGTTTTCTTATCTCTGCGAGCCGAAGGGACACACACACATACATACACACACACTCACAAACACACACACACACGCACGCACACACGCACACACAAACACACACACACACGCACACACGCACACACACGCACCCACGCACACGCACACGCACACGCACACTCTCTCCACCTCTCGACTCCTATCCATTAGCCGCCTCTTAAGACAGGTAGGGCCTTCTTGCCACGGCCGTAATCTTATCTCTGCGAGCCGAGCGGACAAACACACACACCCACACACACACACACACATACACTCTTCACCTCTCGACCCCTACCTTTTAGTCGCCTCTTACGAGAGGCAGGGCCTTCTTGCCCCGGCCGTATTCATATCTCTGCAAGCCGAACGGACACACACACTCATACACACACACTCACACACGCATAAACACACATACACGCACACACACATACACTCTTCACCTCTCGACTCCTACTTATTAGTCGCCCCTTACAAGAGGCAGGACCTTCTTGCCTCGGCCGTATTCTTATCTCTGCAAGCCAAACAGACACACACACACATACACACACACGCACACACACGCACACACGCACACACACACATACACTCTTCACCTCTCGACTCCTACCCATTAGTCGCCTCTTAACGACAGGCAGTGCCTTCTTGCCACGGCCGTGTTCTCATCTCTGCGAGCCGACCAGACACACACACACACTGACACACACACATACACACACACACACTCACACACGCACGCACACACGCACACACATACATACACTCTTCACCTCTCGACTCCTACCCATTATTCTCCTCTTACGACAGGGAGGGACTTCTTGCCACGGCCGTGTTCTTATCTCTGCAAGCCAAACGGACACACACACTCACACACACACACACGCACACGCACCCGCACACGCACACACTCTCCACCTCTCGACTCCTATCCATTAGTCGCCTCTTACGACAGGCATGGCCTTCTTGCCACCGCTTTTTTCTTATTTCTGCGAGCGAAGGGACACACACACACACATACACACACACACTCACACACACATGCACACACGCACGCACACACGCACACACACATACACTCACACACACACAAACACGCACATACGCACACACATACATTCTTCACCTCTCTAATCCTACCTATTAGTCGCCTCTCACGACAGGCAGGGCCTTCTTGCCTCGGCCGTATTCTTATCTCTGCAAGCCAAACAGACACACACACATACACACACACTTACACACGCACACACACGCACACAAGCACACACACACACATACACTCTTCACCTCTCGACTCCTACCCATTATTCTCCTCTTACGACAGGCAGGGACTTCTTACCACGGCCGTGTTTTTATCTCTGCAAGCCAAACAGACACACACACACACACGAACACACACACACACGCACACGCACACACTCTCTACCTCTCGATTCCTATCCATTAGTCGCCTCTTAAGACAGGCAGGGCCTTCTTGCCACGGACGTATACCTATCTTAGCGAGCCGAACGGACACACACACACACTTGCACACATACACACACACACATACACGCTTCACCTATCGACTACTACCCATTAGTCGCTCCTTACAGCAAGCATGGCCTTCCTGCCACGGACGTATTCTTATCTCTGCGAGCCGAAGGGATACACACACACATACACACACATACACACACACACACACATACACACACACATACTCACACACGCACGCACACACGCACGCACACATACACTTACACACACACAAACACGCACACACGCACACACACATACATTCTTCACCTCTCGAATCCTACCTATTAGTCGCCTCTTACGATAGGCAGGGCCTTCTTGCCTCGGTCGTGCTCTTATCTCTGCAAGCCGAACGGACACACACACACATACACACACACTCTCACACGCACTCACACGCACATACGCACACACATATACACTCTTCACCAATCGACTCCTACCCATTAGTCGCCTCTTACGACAGGCAGGGCCTTCTTGCCACGGCCGTGTTCTTATTTCTGCGAGCCGACTGGACACATACACTCACACACACAAATACACACACACACTCACACACGCACACACACGCACACACGCACACTCACACACACATACACTCTTCACCTCTCGACTCCTACCCATTAATCGCCTCTTACGACAGGCAGGGCCTTCTTGCCACGGCCGTGTTCTTATCTCTGCGAGCCGACTGGACACACACACACTCACACACACAAATACACACACACACTCACACACGCACACACAGGCAAACTCACACACACATACACTCTACACCTCTCGACTCCTACCAATTAGTCGCCACTTACGACAGGCAGGGCCTTCTTGCCTCGGCCGTATTCTTATCTCTGCAAGCCGAACGGACACACACACACTCACACACACACGCACGCTCACACGCACACACACGCACACACGCACACACACACATACACTCTTCACCTCTCGACTCCTACCTATTAGTCGCCTCTTACGATAGGCAGGGCCTTCTTGCCTCGGTTGTGCTCTTATCTCTGCAAACCGAACTAACACACACACATACTCACACACGCACACACGCATACACACATACACTCTTCACCTCTCGACTCCTACTTATTAGTCGCCCCTTACAAGAGGCAGGACCTTCTTGCCTCGGCCGTATTCTTATCTCTGCAAGCCAAACAGACACACACACACATACACACACACACGCACACACACGCACACACGCACACACACACATACACTCTTCACCTCTCGACTCCTACCCATTAGTCGCCTCTTAACGACAGGCAGTGCCTTCTTGCCACGGCCGTGTTCTCATCTCTGCGAGCCGACCGGACACACACACACACTGACACACACACATACACACACACACTCACATACGCACGCACACACGCACACACATACATACACTCTTCACCTCTCGACTCCTACCCATTATTCTCCTCTTACGACAGGCAGGGACTTCTTGCCACGGCCGTGTTCTTATCTCTGCAAGCCAAACGGACACACACACTCACACACACACACACGCACACGCACCCGCACACGCACACACTCTCCACCTCTCGACTCCTATCCATTAGTCGCCTCTTACGACAGGCATGGCCTTCTTGCCACCGCTTTTTTCTTATTTCTGCGAGCGAAGGGACACACACACACACATACACACACACACTCACACACACATGCACACACGCACGCACACACGCACACACACATACACTCACACACACACAAACACGCACATACGCACACACATACATTCTTCACCTCTCTAATCCTACCTATTAGTCGCCTCTCACGACAGGCAGGGCCTTCTTGCCTCGGCCGTATTCTTATCTCTGCAAGCCAAACAGACACACACACATACACACACACTTACACACGCACACACACGCACACAAGCACACACACACACATACACTCTTCACCTCTAGACTCCTACCCATTAGTTGCCTCTTAACGACAGGCAGTGACTTCTTGCCACGGCCGAGTTCTCATCTCTGCGAGCCGACCGGACACACACACACACTGACACACACACATACACACACACACTCACACACGCACGCACACACGCACACACACATACACTCTTCACCTCTCGACTCCTACCCATTATTCTCCTCTTACGACAGGCAGGGACTTCTTGCCACGGCCGTGTTTTTATCTCTGCAAGCCAAACGGACACACACACACACACGAACACACACACACACGCACACGCACACGCACACGCACACACTCTCTACCTCTCGACTCCTATCAATTAGTCGCCTCTTACGACAGGCATGGCCTTCTTGCCACCGCTTTTTTCTTATCTCTGCGAGCGAAGGGACACACACACACATACTCACACACGCACACACACACGCACACACGCACACACACACATACACTCTTCACCTCTCGACTCCTATTTATTAGTCGCCCATTACAAGAGGCAGGGCCTTCTTGCCTCTGCCGTATTTTTATCTCTGCAAGCCAAACAGACACACACACATACACACACACTTACACACGCACCCACACGCACACGCACACGCACACACTCTCCACCTCTCGACTCCTATCCATTAGTCGCCTCTTAAGACAGGCAGGGCCTTCTTGCCACGGACGTATACCTATCTCTGCGAGCCGAACGGACACACACACACACACACTTGCACACATACACACATACACGCTTCACCTCTCGACTCCTACCCATTAGTCGCTCCTTACAGCAAGCATGGCCTTATTGCCACGGACGTATTCTTATCTCTGCGAGCCGAAGGGATACACACACACATACACACACACACACACGCACACACGCACACACACACATACACTCTTCACCTCTTGACTCCTACCTATTAGTCGCCTCTTACGATAGGCAGGGCCTTCTTGCCTCGGTCGTGCTCTTATCTCTGCAAGCCGAACTGACACACACACACATACACACACACTCTCACACGCACACACACGCACATACGCACACACATATACACTCTTCACCACTCGACTCCTACCCATTAGTCGCCTCTTACGACAGGCAGGGCCTTCTTGCCACGGCCGTGTTCGTATCTCTGCGAGCCGACTGGACACACACACTCACACACACAAATACACACACACACTCACACATGCACACACACGCACACACGCACACTCACACACACATACACTCTTCACCTCTCGACTCCTACCCATTAGTCGCCTCTTACGACAGGCAGGGCCTTCTTGCCACGGCCGTGTTCTTATCTCTGCGAGCCGACTTGACACACACACACTCACACTGTAACAGATTTATTTTGACCCTAGGATTGTTAGTGTAATTTGGATATATATTAAGTAAATTTGTACCTGTTATGTGATTTATTTAACATTGTTACATAATAAAGTATATGAAATTTCTAAGTGTAGATATTGTATAGTTCCTTATAGGTAGTGAAATGTCTTTCTGAGAGTTTTTTTTTCATTTTTACTTTAACTGTCAGCCCAAAGGTTTTGTCCACTTTGCTACCTCATTCGGTTAAGGGTACTGGCTGTAACTATATTTCTATCGACCATCATGACAAGTTGTTGTGTTAGCGTCCACTTGTTGAAAACTTTGCTAAAAAGGTTATTTATTATTAGCTATTTTTGTTTCTTATTTTGGGTATAATTGGGGTTCTCTATGTGGTTTTTACTCTAGTTTTAAGTAACCGTGGGGCTATTGTGTGTACATACCTGTGTGTCTCTTGATAGTCCAAAATCAGCCCGCTTCAGTCTGACAGGTACTATAACTTGTTAGGGTGTTTATATGGAAAGCATAAAACCTCTTAGAGAAATCCTCTAAAATATTTCAGCTTGATAAATGCTATAATTTATTAGGAAGTTTGATTCCTTGAGATAATATTCTCTAAAACATATTAATAATAATTAGAACAGACTGTATGTAGTTGTTTGATTCATACCTGTTTAGAGTGTTTAGTAGAAATGTATTTAACATTCATTTATCTTGTTTTGCTAAGTAGTAATCTTTTATTTTGGTTGTTAACATCTGGTGGTTTGCAATAGAACTTTTCTTGTAAGGTATTACACAGGACTGAGAATGTCGAGTTTACCCATTCTCATCAGTAGAATTACGATTAGACACTATTTTCTATCACTTTTGTAATTGATTAAAGTCGTTTCATCATTCATAATAAATAATAAAATATGTTTGGTTATCAATCAGTTCTTCTTTCTTCTGTTTTGATTTTTCGTATATCTCAGGTATTGGGCTATTAGACTGTAGTTCAGGGGACGTCCGCTGTGTCGTTTCACGAGTGGTGTGTTTTGCTCTTTACTCGTCGTACGAGTACGAATGACAACTTAGTTTTGTCGCTCCGATTAGCATGAGGAATTGTTAGAGCATGTGAAAGACACTGTACTCAAATTGGTGATTTGATTTATGACGTCATCCGGCCGTTCGGGGCTATCACTTCAATGGTCGATGTGTTTTGGTAGTTCTATTGTGTCCCAAGGATTTGACAGTTTCCGGGGTCCGTCGTTTGCACTTCTCACTTCTGATTTTGACGTTAAAATGTCTGCATGATTAACAGGTGTGAGTGACGAATTCTAATTTAATATATGGTAATTTGAAACCATCACGGATTGTGGAGATTAAGAAGTTCGTCTATTATTATTTAAGAAGCCTCTGATAGTTGTATTTTTGGAGTTTCGCAAGATTTTGATGGAAATTTGGTATTTGTGATGTATCATGCTTTTTAACCTGTTAAGGGAGTTTTAACCCTGTGGTCACAGCATTTTGGAGGAAGTATACAGGCTGCTTAGCTTGTTGGAATATTATTGAAACGTCGATTAATTTTGGAAACGCTCTCAAATTGAGGTAAATGAGATTATTTTACATTTCTGTTGTAAAGCATTTCTAGATCTATTTATTTTTGTATATTAACTTTCTATTACAGAAAAGGGGTCAGGGAGGTTTAGATCTGTAATTTTCAGTAATTCAGCTTCACTGTAACATAATATTTTGTTCATTTTCACAGTTCAGAAACTTTGTGTCTTTTTAGTTAATCATTTTTTTTCTTTGTACCTAAGAATATCAGTTCTAACTAGTTTTTGGAAAGTATTGGGAAGGGATCTGAAGGTTCACTTCATGTACTAATACTTGATGGTATTTTTAGGGCAGTTTTCAGTATCTGGAGATTTCTGCGTCTGGATCTTTAGTATTTGGGGTTTTATTTTACAATCCAGACCACCAATTCCTGGTTTTTGTATGGATTTGAGACTGTACAGCTTGGGTTCGTATGTAGAAGTCTGTAGCAGTTTGCTTTTGCTTTATTCAAAAATGATTTTGGTGAAGTTTATGGAAGCACTTTTCCATGTATCTTTTCCCTTGGAGTTACACATCCAGTGTTAGGATGGTAGAAGGAAGCGGAGGAGACTTGATAAGTTTTTAGTTTTATTTAACTGACTTTTTAACTTACATTTAAATTTTGCGGGTTTGAAATATTGATTAATAAAATTCTTGATGCAAATTTTCATTTAAATCTATTAACTAAGTAATAATTTTTTTTACTTTAAAGTTGATTAAACATTTTGTAAATGCCTATGTACAATATTTGGGCACACTTTTAAACTTAAAGCAGCTATGCTGTAGTGTTGTAACTTAATTTACCCATCTGTTGTTCGCCTTGGATCCAATGCCTATAACTTGAGGTATTTCCCTGAAGTAAAGTTTTATTCATCTGCTAAAATGGCAGATTGTTATACATAGGTATACTTTCATTTTCTACTATTTTTATGTGATTAAATAATTAGTAACATTACTTAAAATTTTAAATAGTCTGGGGGAGAAATAGTACAAAAGTTGTTTCGAATAGTAAAGGGGATTAAGGTTGTAATTTGTAACTTGATTATAATTTTAAAATTAGTACTGCGGTCTAAATTTTATCCGACGTGTAAACATATGTTTTTGACATTTACTTTTCATATTGAAACCAAGTGTGGTTCTTCGCACATTTTTTTTTTAAATAAACGAATGTAAGTTAAGGTTGTCTCTTTTTTTCCTACTTTTGTCAGATTTAGGTTAGGGAAAGAAACTTTATGGCTCAGATAAATCTGACTGGCGCCTGACAATTAAATTTTACATTTTTAACATCCCAGATTTGAGATATACTCACTCCCGTCTCCACTTGAGTGAACCGGAGCTACAACGGTTGACATCTGGGACAACCGAAACTTAATAAACCTAAATTGAAGGTTATATTTTTGGCGCCCAACGTGGGGCATTCATTTTTTTTTTTGCACAACTTAGAGTAGACTCAGTATTTTTTTTGCTAAATTCCTAGTATCTTGAATTGAAGTTAATAGATTATTGATATTTATGGTGTCATTTAATTCGTTAAAATTTTGTTTTTTTTTTTAGTGAAAAAAAGACAACCTTCAGCTCACAGTATTGCACATAATTTTGTGGGGGAAGCTAGTTCTTTTTATTTCTTGCTTAAAATTGGTAAATCAAAAACATTTTAACGTTTATTATTTGGATGTTTATTATCGAATCGTTTTATGCAGAATAGTGAGATATAACTTGTGAGTTAGAGTTTGAGTTATATTTGTGAGTTATATTTGTAAGTTATATTGGTGAGTTATATTTTAGTGATACTTTTGTGGTGTCATTTTTGAATAAAGTTTATATATACCGATTGTGACAAGTGTTAGTGAATTTTTACAGGATGGCTCGGAAGATGACTACGAACCGTCTTGACAAAGACGAATTGCAGTATGAGTTGACCATACGAGGTATTAGTATTGGAAATTGTGAGGAAATGAGACACAGGTTGTCTGCGGCACTTCAATTAGAACAAAATGGAGATAGCTTACATTATCCTGAATATCCTTACACTTTTGTAGAAGATGAGGATGCTATAAAGAAGAAGTTGCCGGATACGATGAAATTATTAAATGACTTGACTGGTAATAGGAATTCTGGTAAAGCCAAGAAAATTCAGACTAAACTAGCTTTTATATTGAATAGGCTAGATCGAATGAATCCAACCGATGCTGGAGAACAGCAAAGGAAAGCGGATCTAACAGCTACTACCTTATCAGTTCTTAGTAAATTCAATGCAAAATTGGATAACATTGATGCTTCTACTAGACCAGTACCTGTTTCACTCGTACACTTGCAAGGTCAACTTACAGCTCAACCTTTCAGTCCACCCGCGAGTTCTTCTATGGTTGAGGATTCTGTTTCTCAAGCTGCATTTAAGATGGTGCCACCTTATAAATGGGACATAAAGAAATTTTCTGGAGATGGAAAAGGGATGTCAATTACTGCTTTTCTGGAAAGAATAGAGGAACTACGAGTAGCTCGAAATGTTCCAAAAGGTATGTTGCTGGATTCTGGAGTAGATCTTTTTGCGGATAAGGCGTATCAATTTTATAAGGATTGTAGGATAAGAGTATCTTCTTGGGATGAATTGACGGAGGAGTTTCGTTCAGAATATCTTACTGCTCATCATTTAGATGTTTTGTTTGAGGAATTACAGAAGCGTACTCAACATCCACAGGAATCAATTGGAGTTTATTTGGCAGTAATGGCCAGTTATTTTAATAGACTACGTTGTCCAATGTCTGAAGAGGCAAAGTTGAAGATAATTATTAGGAATTTGCATCCTTTTTATCTTGATCGATTAAGAGATCCACCTCCAAGTACAATTTCAGAACTGAGAGAGCAGTGTAGGAAGATGGAAAGTAGGAGGGATCTTATCAACCATTATGTTGAACCTTCTAGTAGGAGGACTGGAGTTATGGAAAAAGATTTGGCTTATGTAGATAATAGTGAGGAACCCTCCACGTCTTATGTAGCTACTGCTCAGACTAGTCCCTCAACTAGTCAATCCATAGTTTGTTTTCGTTGTAATAGACCTGGACATAGAGCGATTGGTTGTACTCTACGTAAACAGCTTAAATGTTATAAATGCCAACGCGAAGGATTTACTGTCAGGACCTGTCCAGATTGCAATAAGGGAAACGGAGGACGCCGATCCTAAATGGTCGAGGAGGACCGGCGCAAGTAACGGAAGACTCGACTACTCATTTACAACCGATTTTGGACTATATTTTAGATAATGCCGATGGTGACGAAAGACCTTTCTTAAAAGTTAACGTATTGGGTGTTTCTTTAATGGGTTTATTGGATTCAGGTGCTTCAGCTACTATTTTAGGTAGTCGTGGATGGTCACTGTTAAGGAAGTTGGATATTTCTTTGGATACTTCGAAGAAGACAAATTGTCGAGTAGCGAATGGACAATCTTGTCAGAGCATTGGAATTTGTGAATTACCATTTCAAGTACGGGGTGTGGTGAAGTTGATTAAAGTTTTGGTTGAACCAGACATACCTCATACTCTGATTTTGGGAACAAATTTTTGGAGAACTATGGGAATTGTTCCGGACCTTCGCCATAATGAATGGTTCTTTTCCAAGGAAGCTTATCACCTGGATTTAGTGGAGCAATTGAGAAGTCAGACCGTTTTGACGAAAATGGAGGAAAACCGATTAAAAGCCGTAATCGATAGGAATAGAATGGAAATGGGTGAATCATTAGGCTGCACTGACTTGGCTGAACATGTTATTGTGACACATTCTCCACCTATTAAACAGAGATATTACCCTGTTTCGCCAGTTATTCAAAAGCAAATTAATATGGAACTTGACGACATGTTGGCCAAGGGGATAGTCGAAAAGTCTAATAGTGGATGGTCGTCGCCAGTGTTGCTGGTTAAGAAGAAAGATGGAGGTCACCGTTTTTGTGTCGATTTTAGGAAACTCAATGCAGTAACTGAAAGAGATGGTTATCCTTTACCATATGTGTCTCATACGTTGGACAAATTGCGTGATGCCCACTACCTTTCATCCTTAGACATCAAGTCTGCATATTGGCAAGTGCCAGTAGCGAAGACGTCCAGACCATATACAGCTTTTACGATACCTGGAAGAGGTTTATTCCAATTTCGACGTATGCCATTTGGTTTACATAATGCTCCTGCGACTTGGCAACGTTTGATAGATAGTGTTCTAGGCCCAGAGTTGGAACCTTATGTATTTGTGTATTTAGACGACGTGGTCATTGTAACGCAAACCTTTGAACAGCATTTGGCTATTTTGGAAGAAGTATTTAGAAGATTGAAGGAGGCAAAACTTACCGTAAGTTGGGATAAATGTCAGTTCTGTAGACCCGAGATGAAGTACCTTGGATATGTAGTGGATCGCAATGGTCTCCACGTGGATCCAGACAAGGTATCAGCCATGCTCAAACTTCTTGCTCCAACCAACGTGAAAGAGGTTCGAAGAATTATGGGAACATTTTCTTGGTATCGGAGGTTCATACCTGATTTTGCCACTTTGACATCCCCTATTTCAGCTTTAGTTAGGAAGGGTCGTAAATTTGTATGGTCAGCTGAATGTGAAGAAGCCTTTCAGAAGATTAAGGAATATTTAGTGTCTGCACCAGTTTTGAACTGCCCAGACTATGATTTACCGTTCGAAGTACATACGGATGCTTCAGCTTATGGATTGGGAGCCGTGTTGTTACAGAAGAAGGATGGCGAAGATCGAATTATTTGCTACCTGAGTAGGTCTCTCAATAAGCTGGAGAGGAATTATACAACGACGGAACGCGAATGTTTAGCAGTTCTTTGGGCAATTGAGAAGCTGCGTCCATATCTGGAAGGGGTAAGGTTCGAAGTGTATACCGATCATTGGAGTTTAGTGTGGTTGCACAATCTTAAGGATGTTACCGGACGATTGGCTCGATGGGCATTAAAATTGCAACAATACGATTTTTCTATTAAACATAGAAAAGGTAAAGATCATGTTGTGCCGGACGCATTGTCTAGAGCCGTACCTGTTGTCGATGCATGTGAAGTTTCAGAGACGGATTTTGGAAATTCAGATAGATGGTATTCTAGATTGTTTGGGAAAGTTGCGGAAAACCCGTTGAAGTTTTCAAATTTTCGTCTCCATCAAGGACAACTTTATAAGTACACTCAACCTGAATTTCAAGGACTTGGTAATCCTGGAGATAGTTGGAAGTTAGTCATACCTAGGGATCGTCGCAAGAAATTGCTGGAAGAAGTTCATTTAAATCCAACTTCAGGACATTTAGGGGTTTATAAGACGTATAAGCGGTTAGCGGAACGTTACTTTTGGCCGAAGATGAAAAGTGACGTAGCAAGATTTGTGAGAAATTGTAAAGAATGTATTACCTATAAACCCACTTTACAAAAACCTGCTGGTCTTATGGTATCACAGCCAACTGTATGTCAACCTTTTGAAATGATTTCGACTGACCTGATGGGACCATTACCGAGGTCTTTTAAAGGAAACCAATATATTCTGGTAGTTACGGATTATTTTACTAAGTACTCGTTACTATTTCCGTTGAGGGATGCTAAAACTGCAAAATTGGTGAAACTAATAGAAGATGAAGTCTTTTTGGTGTATGGCGTGCCGAGGATTTTGATTTGTGATAATGGATCTCAATACACCTCTAAAGAGTTTCAGAAGTTGGTAGAAAGATATCAGGTGAAGATAAGGTATAATGCGAATTATCATCCCCAAGCCAATCCCACCGAACGAGTTAACCGTACTATCAAATCTATGCTTGCGATATATGCATCAGAGAATCATCGAACATGGGACGTGAATTTGCCTAAGATAGCTTGTGCCATACGTACCGCGGTGCACGAAACCACTCAGTATACGCCATATTTCATGAATTTTGGTCGTCGCATGAAACTATCTGGAAAAGATTACAAGGAAGATATTTCAGGTGCTGATGAAAATGTCAATTATGAAACCCGGCCTGCTGCTTTTAAGGAATTATTTAAGGACGTTAGGGATAGGATAGCAAAGGCTGCGGCCAGGAATAAGCAGAGGTACGATTTACGGAGAAGGGATGAACAGTTTTTACTTCATCAGATGGTTTGGCGGAAGAATTATCCTCTTTCGGATAAAGCTCGCTATTACACGGCTAAGTTGGCACCTAGGTATATTGGACCATTTTACGTCAAGAAACGGGTATCTCCATGGACTTACGAAATAATGGATAGTAACGGAATTAGCAAGGGCGTATGGAATGTCAAGGATTTGAAGTCAGCTAGCGCTGATGAAAATTTACTGGAGTAAATTTTCTTGAAGTAAGGGGGAAATGTAACAGATTTATTTTGACCCTAGGATTGTTAGTGTAATTTGGATATATATTAAGTAAATTTGTACCTGTTATGTGATTTATTTAACATTGTTACATAATAAAGTATATGAAATTTCTAAGTGTAGATATTGTATAGTTCCTTATAGGTAGTGAAATGTCTTTCTGAGAGTTTTTTTTTCATTTTTACTTTAACTGTCAGCCCAAAGGTTTTGTCCACTTTGCTACCTCATTCGGTTAAGGGTACTGGCTGTAACTATATTTCTATCGACCATCATGACAAGTTGTTGTGTTAGCGTCCACTTGTTGAAAACTTTGCTAAAAAGGTTATTTATTATTAGCTATTTTTGTTTCTTATTTTGGGTATAATTGGGGTTCTCTATGTGGTTTTTACTCTAGTTTTAAGTAACCGTGGGGCTATTGTGTGTACATACCTGTGTGTCTCTTGATAGTCCAAAATCAGCCCGCTTCAGTCTGACAGGTACTATAACTTGTTAGGGTGTTTATATGGAAAGCATAAAACCTCTTAGAGAAATCCTCTAAAATATTTCAGCTTGATAAATGCTATAATTTATTAGGAAGTTTGATTCCTTGAGATAATATTCTCTAAAACATATTAATAATAATTAGAACAGACTGTATGTAGTTGTTTGATTCATACCTGTTTAGAGTGTTTAGTAGAAATGTATTTAACATTCATTTATCTTGTTTTGCTAAGTAGTAATCTTTTATTTTGGTTGTTAACATCTGGTGGTTTGCAATAGAACTTTTCTTGTAAGGTATTACACAGGACTGAGAATGTCGAGTTTACCCATTCTCATCAGTAGAATTACGATTAGACACTATTTTCTATCACTTTTGTAATTGATTAAAGTCGTTTCATCATTCATAATAAATAATAAAATATGTTTGGTTATCAATCAGTTCTTCTTTCTTCTGTTTTGATTTTTCGTATATCTCAGGTATTGGGCTATTAGACTGTAGTTCAGGGGACGTCCGCTGTGTCGTTTCACGAGTGGTGTGTTTTGCTCTTTACTCGTCGTACGAGTACGAATGACAACTTAGTTTTGTCGCTCCGATTAGCATGAGGAATTGTTAGAGCATGTGAAAGACACTGTACTCAAATTGGTGATTTGATTTATGACGTCATCCGGCCGTTCGGGGCTATCACTTCAATGGTCGATGTGTTTTGGTAGTTCTATTGTGTCCCAAGGATTTGACAGTTTCCGGGGTCCGTCGTTTGCACTTCTCACTTCTGATTTTGACGTTAAAATGTCTGCATGATTAACAGGTGTGAGTGACGAATTCTAATTTAATATATGGTAATTTGAAACCATCACGGATTGTGGAGATTAAGAAGTTCGTCTATTATTATTTAAGAAGCCTCTGATAGTTGTATTTTTGGAGTTTCGCAAGATTTTGATGGAAATTTGGTATTTGTGATGTATCATGCTTTTTAACCTGTTAAGGGAGTTTTAACCCTGTGGTCACAGCATTTTGGAGGAAGTATACAGGCTGCTTATCTTGTTGGAATATTATTGAAACGTCGATTAATTTTGGAAACGCTCTCAAATTGAGGTAAATGAGATTATTTTACATTTCTGTTGTAAAGCATTTCTAGATCTATTTATTTTTGTATATTAACTTTCTATTACAGAAAAGGGGTCAGGGAGGTTTAGATCTGTAATTTTCAGTAATTCAGCTTCACTGTAACATAATATTTTGTTCATTTTCACAGTTCAGAAACTTTGTGTCTTTTTAGTTAATCATTTTTTTTTCTTTGTACCTAAGAATATCAGTTCTAACTAGTTTTTGGAAAGTATTGGGAAGGGATCTGAAGGTTCACTTCATGTACTAATACTTGATGGTATTTTTAGGGCAGTTTTCAGTATCTGGAGATTTCTGCGTCTGGATCTTTAGTATTTGGGGTTTTATTTTACAATCCAGACCACCAATTCCTGGTTTTTGTATGGATTTGAGACTGTACAGCTTGGGTTCGTATGTAGAAGTCTGTAGCAGTTTGCTTTTGCTTTATTCAAAAATGATTTTGGTGAAGTTTATGGAAGCACTTTTCCATGTATCTTTTCCCTTGGAGTTACACATCCAGTGTTAGGATGGTAGAAGGAAGCGGAGGAGACTTGATAAGTTTTTAGTTTTATTTAACTGACTTTTTAACTTACATTTAAATTTTGCGGGTTTGAAATATTGATTAATAAAATTCTTGATGCAAATTTTCATTTAAATCTATTAACTAAGTAATAATTTTTTTCACTTTAAAGTTGATTAAACATTTTGTAAATGCCTATGTACAATATTTGGGCACACTTTTAAACTTAAAGCAGCTATGCTGTAGTGTTGTAACTTAATTTACCCATCTGTTGTTCGCCTTGGATCCAATGCCTATAACTTGAGGTATTTCCCTGAAGTAAAGTTTTATTCATCTGCTAAAATGGCAGATTGTTATACATAGGTATACTTTCATTTTCTACTATTTTTATGTGATTAAATAATTAATAACATTACTTAAAATTTTAAATAGTCTGGGGGAGAAATAGTACAAAAGTTGTTTCGAATAGTAAAGGGGATTAAGGTTGTAATTTGTAACTTGATTATAATTTTAAAATTAGTACTGCGGTCTAAATTTTATCCGACGTGTAAACATATGTTTTTGACATTTACTTTTCATATTGAAACCAAGTGTGGTTCTTCGCACATTTTTTTTTTAAATAAACGAATGTAAGTTAAGGTTGTCTCTTTTTTTCCTACTTTTGTCAGATTTAGGTTAGGGAAAGAAACTTTATGGCTCAGATAAATCTGACTGGCGCCTGACAATTAAATTTTACATTTTTAACATCCCAGATTTGAGATATACTCACTCCCGTCTCCACTTGAGTGAACCGGAGCTACAACGGTTGACATCTGGGACAACCGAAACTTAATAAACCTAAATTGAAGGTTATAACACACACAAATACACACACACACTCACACACGCACACACACGCACACTCACACACACATACACTCTTCACCTCTCGACTCCTACCCATTAGTCGCCTCTTACGAAAGGCAGGGCCTTCTTGCCACGGCCGTGTTCTTATCCCTGAGAGCCGACTGGACACACACACACACACTCACACACGCATACACACGCACACACGCACTTACACACATACACTCTTCACCTCTCGACTCCTACGCATTAGTCGCCGCTTACGACAGGCAGGGCCTTCTTGGCACGGACGTGTCCTTATCACTGCGAGCCGACCGGACACACACACTCACACACGCACACACACACGCACACACGCACACACACACATACACTCTTCACCTCTCGACTCCTACCCATTAGTTGCCTCTTACGACAGGCATGGCCTTCTTGCCTCGGCCGTATTCTAATCTCTGCGAGCCGAATGGACACGCATACATACACACACACACACTTACACACGCACAAACACACACACACTCACACACACACATACAAGAACACACACACACACGCACGCACACGCGCACACACGTATACACTCTCCACCTTTCGACTCCTATCCATTAGTCGCCTCATAAGACAGGCATGACCTTCTTGCGTCGGCCGTATTCTAATCTCTGCGAGCCGAATGGACACACACATACATACACACACACACTCACACACGCACAAACACACACATACCCACACACGCACACACACACACACACATACACTATTCACCTTTCGACTCCTACCTATTAGTCGCCACTTACAAGAGAGAGGGCCTTCTTGCCTCGGCCGTATTCTTATCTTTGCAAGCCAAACGGACACACACACAAATACACACACATACTCACACACACACAAACACACGCACACACACAAAGACACATACACTCTTCACCTCTCGACTTCTATTCATTAGTCGCCTCTTACGACAGGCAGGGACTTCTTGCCACGGCCGTGTTCTTATCTCTGCGAGCCGAACGGACACACACACACACTTACACACACACACACGCACCCACGCACACACACACGCACACACGCACACACGCACACACACACAAATACACTCTTCACCTCTCGACTCCTACCCATTAGTCGCATCTTACGACAGGCATGGACTTATTGCCTCGGCCGTATTCTTATCTCTGCAAGCCAAACGGACACACACACAAATACACACACATACTCACACACACACAAACACACGCACACACACAAAGACACATACACTCTTCACCTCTCGACTCCTATTCATTAGTCGCCTCTTACGACAGGCAGGGACTTCTTGCCACGGCCGTATTCTAATCTCTGCGAGCCGAACGGACACACACACACTGACACACACACACATTCACACACACACACTCACACACGTACGCACACACGCACACACACATACACTCTTCACCTCTCGACTCCTACCCATTATTCTCCTATTACGACAGGCAGGGACTTCTTGGCACGGCCGTGTTCTTATCTCTGCAAGCCGAACGGACACACACACACACACGCATACACACACACTCTCCACCTCTCGACTCCTATCCATTAGTCGCCCCTTACGACAGGCAGGGCCTTCTTGCCTCGGCCGTATTCTTATCTCTGCAAGCCAAAGGGTAACACACACACAAATACACACACATACTTACACACGCAAAAACACACGCACACACACAAAGACACATACACTCTTCATCTCTCGACTCCTATTCATTAGTCGCCTCTTACGACAAGCAGGGACTTCTTGCCACGGCCGAGTTCTTATCTCTGCGAGCCGAGCGGACACACACACACTGACACATACACACAATCACACACACACTCACACACGTACGCACACACGCAGACACACACATACACTCTTCACCTCTCGACTCCTACCCATTATCCTCCTCTTACGACAGGCAGGGACTTCTTGCCACGGCCGTGTTCTTATCTCTGCAAGCCGAACGGACACACACACACGCACACACACACGCACACGCACACTCACACGCACACACTCTTCACCTCTCGACTCCTACCCATTATTCTCCTCTTACGACAGGCAGGGACTTCTTGCCACGGCCGTGTTCTTATCTCTGCAAGCCGAACGGACACACACACACTCACACACACACACACACACACATACACTCACACACGTACGCACACACGCACACACACACATACACTCTTCACCTCTCGACTCCTACCCATTATTCTCCTCTTACGACAGGCAGGGACTTCTTGCCACGGCCATGTTCTTATATCTGCAAGCCGAACGGACACACACACACGCACACACGCACGCACACACGCACACACACATACACTCACACACACAAACACGCACATACGCACACACACATACATTCTTCACCTCTCGACTCCTACCTATTAGTCGTCTCTCACGACATTCAGGGCCTTCTTGCCTCGGCCGTATTCTTATCTCTGCAAGCCAAACTGACACACACACACAAATACACACACATACTCACACACGCAAAAACACACGCACACACACAAAGACACATACGCTCTTCACCTCTCGACTCCTATTCATTAGTCGCCTCTTACGACAGGCAGGGACTTCTTGCCACGGCCGTGTTCTTATCTCTGCAAGCCAAACGGACACACACACACACGCACACACACACACGCACACGCACACGCACACACTCTTCACCTCTCGACTCCTACCCATTATTCTCCTCTTACGACAGGCAGGGACTTCTTGCCACGGCCGTGTTCTTATCTCTGCAAGCCGAACGGACACACACATACACACACACACACTCACACACACACGCACACACGCACGCACACACGCACACACACATACACTCACACACACAAACACGCACATACGCACACACACATACATTCTTCACCTCTCGACTCCTACCTATTAGTCGTCTCTCACGACAAGCAGGGTCTTCTTGCCTCGGCCGTGTTCTTATCTCTGCAAGCCGAACGAACACACACACACTCACACACACACACACACACATACACTCTTAACCTCTCGACTCCTACCCATTAGTCGCCTCTTACGACATTCAGGGACTTCTTGCCACAAACGTATTCTTATCTCTGCAAGCCGAACGGACACACACACATACTCACACACGCACACACACACGCACACACGTACACACACACATACACTCTTCACCTCTCGACTCCTACCCATTAGTCGCCCTTTACGACAGGCAGGGCCTTCTTGCCACGGCCATGTTCTTATCTCTGAGAGCCGAACGGACATACACACACACTCACACACACACGCACGCTCACACGCACACACACATGCACACACGCACACGCACACGCACACGCACACACTCTCCACCTCTCGACTCCTATCCATTAGTCACCTCTTAAGACAGGCAGAGCCTTCTTGCCTCGGCCGTATTCTTATCTCTGCGAGCCGAACGGACATACACACACACTCAAACACACACGCACGCTCACACGCACACACACACACGCACACACGCACACGCACACGCACAAACTCTCAACCTCTCGACTCCTATCCATTAGTCACCTCTTAAGACAGGCAGGGCCTTCTTGCCTCGGCCGTATTCTTATCTCTGCAAGCCGAACGGACACACACACACTCACACACACAAGCACGCACACATGCACACACACGCACACACACAAATACACTTTTCACCTCTCGACTCCTACCCATTAGTCGCCTCTTACGACAGGCATAGCCTTCTTGCCTCGGCCGTATTCTTATCTTTGCAAGCCGAACGGACAAACACACTCACACACACACGCACGCACACACGCACACACACGCACACACGCACACACTCACATACCCTCTTCACCTCTCGACTCCTACCCATTAGTCGCCTCTTACGACAGGCAGGGCCTTCTTGCCACGGCCGTGTTCTCATTTCAGCGAGCCGACCGGACACACACATACACGCACACACAAACACACGCACACAGGCACAAACGCACACACAAACGCTCACGCACACGCACACACTCTACACCTCTCGACTCCCATCCATTAGTCGCCTCTTAAGACAGGCAGGGCCTTCTTGCCACGAACGCATTCTTATCTCTGTGAGCCGAACGGACACACACACACACACTCACACACAAACACACACACGCAAGCACACATACACTATTCACCTCTCGACTTCTACCCATTATTCTCCTCTTACGACAGGCAGGGACTTCTTGCCACGGCCGTGTTCTTATCTCTGCAAGCCGAACGGACACACACACACGCACACACAAAAACACGCACACAGGCACACACGCACACACGCACACACGCACACACGCACACACTCTCCACCTCTCGATTCCTATCCATTAGTCGCCTCTTAAGACAGGCAGGGCCTTCTTGCCACGGACGTATTCTTATCTCTGCAAGCCAAACGGACACACACACACACACACACATACAGACACACACTCACACACGCACAAACACACGCACACACACAGACACATACACTCTTCACCTCTCGACTCCTATTCATTAGTCGCCTCTTACGACAGGCAGGGACTTCTTGCCACAGCCGTGTTCTTATCTCTGCGAGTCAAACGGACACACACACACACGCACAGACAAACACACGCTCACAGGCACACACGCACACACGCACACGTACACGCACACGCACACACTCTCCACCTCTCGACTCCTATCCATTAGTCGCCTCTTAAGACAGGCAGGGCCTTCTTGCCTCGGCCGTATTCTTATCTCTGCAAGCTAAACGGACACACACACACACACATACAGACACACACTCACACACGCACAAACACACGCACACACACAGACACATACACTCTTCACCTCTCGACTCCTATTCATTAGTCGCCTCTTACGACAGGCAGGGACTTCTTGCCACAGCCGTGTTCTTATCTCTGCGAGCCGAACGGACACACACACACCCACACACACACGCACACACACGCACACACGCACACACACACAAATACACTCTTCACCTCTCGACTCCTACCCATTAGTCGCCTCTTACGACAGGAAGGGCCTTCTTGCCACGGCCGTGTTCTCAATTCAGCGAGCCGACCGGACACACACACACACACACGCACACACAAACACACGCACACAGGCACAAACGCACACACGCAAACGCACACGCACACGCACACACTCTCCACCTCTCGAGTGCTATCCATTGGTCGCCTCTTAAGACAGGCAGAGCCTTCCTGCAACGAACGCATTCTTATCTCTGCGAGCCGAAAGGACACACACACACACTCACACACAAACACACACACGCAAGCACACATACACTATTCACCTCTCGACTTCGGCCCATTATTCTCCTCTTACGACAGGCAGGGACTTCTTGCCACGAACGCATTCTTATCTCTGCGAGCCTAACGGACACACACACACACTCACACAGACACGCACGCACACACGCCACACACACGCACACACACATACATTCTTTACCTCTCGACTCCTACCTATTAGTCGTCTCTCACGACAGGCAGGGCCTTCTAGCCTCGGCCGTATTCTTATCTCTGCAAGCCGAACGGACACACACTCACACTCACACACACACGCACGCTCACACGCACACACACACATACACTCTTCACCTCTCGACTGCTACCTATTAGTCGCCTCTTACGATAGGCAGGGCCTTCTTGCCTCGGTTGTGCTCTTATCTCTGCAAGCCGAACTAACAAACACACATACTCACACACGCACACACGCACACACGCATACACACATACACTCTTCACCTCTCGACTCCTACTTATTAGTCGCCCCTTACAAGAGGCAGGGCCTTCTTGCCTCGGCCGTATTCCTATCTCTGCAAGCCAAACAGACACAAACATATACACACACACACGCACACACACGCACACACGCACACACACACATACACTCTTCACCTCTCGACTCCTACCCATTAGTCACATCTTACGACAGGCAGGGCCTTCCTGCCACGGCCATGTTCTTATCTCTGCAAACCGAACCCACACACGCACACACGCACACACATATATACACTCTTCACCTCTCGACTCCTACCCATTAGTCGCATCTTACGACAGGCAGGGCCTTCCTGCCACGGCCATGTTGTTATCTCTGCGAGCCGACCAGACACACACACACACTCACACACACACATACAAGAACACACACACACACGCACGCACACGCGCACACACGTATACACTCTCCACCTTTCGACTCCTATCCATTAGTCGCCTCTTAAGACAGGCATGACCTTCTTGCGTCGGCCGTATTCTAATCTCTGCGAGCCGAATGGACACACACATACATACACACACACACACTCACACACGCACAAACACACACATACCCACACACGCACACACACACACACATACACTATTCACCTTTCGACTCCTACCTATTAGTCGCCCCTTACAAGAGAGAGGGCCTTCTTGCCTCGGCCGTATTCTTATCTCTGCAAGCCAAACGGACACACACACAAATACACACACATACTCACACACACACAAACACACGCACACACACAAAGACACATACACTCTTCACCTCTCGACTCCTATTCATTAGTCGCCTCTTACGACAGGCAGGGACTTCTTACCACGGCCGTGTTCTTATCTCTGCGAGCCGAACGGACACACACACACACTTACACACACACACGCACCCACGCACACACACACGCACACACGCACACACGCACACACACACAAATACACTTTTCACCTCTCGACTCCTACCCATTAGTCGCATCTTACGACAGGCATGGACTTATTGCCTCGGCCGTATTCTTATCTCTGCAAGCCAAATGGACACACACACAAATACACACACATACTCACACACACACAAACACACGCACACACACAAAGACACATACACTCTTCAGCTCTCGACTCCTATTCATTAGTCGCCTCTTACGACAGGCAGGGACTTCTTGCCACGGCCGTATTGTAATCTCTGCGAGCCGAACGGACACACACACACTGACACACACACACATTCACACACACACACTCACACACGTACGCACACACGCACACACACATACACTCTTCACCTCTCGACTCCTACCCATTATTCTCCTATTACGACAGGCAGGGACTTCTTGGCACGGCCGTGTTCTTATCTCTGCAAGCCGAACGGACACACACACACACGCATACACACACACTCTCCACCTCTCGACTCCTATCCATTAGTCGCCTCTTACGACAGGCAGGGCCTTCTTGCCTCGGCCGTATTCTTATCTCTGCAAGCCAAAGGGTAACACACACACAAATACACACACATACTTACACACGCAAAAACACACGCACACACACAAAGACACATACACTCTTCACCTCTCGACTCCTACCCATTATTCTCCTATTACGACAGGCAGGGACTTCTTGGCACGGCCGTGTTCTTATCTCTGCAAGCCGAACGGACACACACACACACACGCATACACACACACTCTCCACCTCTCGACTCCTATCCATTAGTCGCCTCTTACGACAAGCAGGGACTTCTTGCCACGGCCGTGTTCTTATCTCTGCGAGCCGACCGGACACACACACACTGACACATACACACAATCACACACACACTCACACACGTACGCACACACGCAGACACACACATACACTCTTCACCTCTCGACTCCTACCCATTATTCTCCTCTTACGACAGGCAGGGACTTCTTGCCACGGCCGTGTTCTTATCTCTGCAAGCCGAACGGACACACACACACGCACACACACACGCACACGCACACTCACACGCACACACTCTTCACCTCTCGACTCCTACCCATTATTCTCCTCTTACGACAGGCAGGGACTTCTTGCCACGGCCGTGTTCTTATCTCTGCAAGCCGAACGGACACACACACACTCACACACACACACACACACATACACTCACACACGTACGCACACACGCACACACACACATACACTCTTCACCTCTCGACTCCTACCCATTATTCTCCTCTTACGACAGGCAGGGACTTCTTGCCACGGCCGTGTTCTTATATCTGCAAGCCGAACGGACACACACACACACGCACACACGCACGCACACACGCACACACACATACACTCACACACACAAACACGCACATACGCACACACACATACATTCTTCACCTCTCGACTCCTACCTATTAGTCGTCTCTCACGACATTCAGGGCCTTCTTGCCTCGGCCGTATTCTTATCTCTGCAAGCCAAACTGACACACACACACAAATACACACACATACTCACACACGCAAAAACACACGCACACACACAAAGACACATACGCTCTTCACCTCTCGACTCCTATTCATTAGTCGCCTCTTACGACAGGCAGGGACTTCTTGCCACGGCCGTGTTCTTATCTCTGCAAGCCAAACGGACACACACACACGCACACACACACACGCACACGCACACGCACACGCACACACTCTTCACCTCTCGACTCCTACCCGTTATTCTCCTCTTACGACAGGCAGGGACTTCTTGCCACGGCCGTGTTCTTATCTCTGCAAGCCGAACGGACACACACATACACACACACTCACACACACACGCACACACGCACGCACACACGCACACACACATACACTCACACACACAAACACGCACATACGCACACACACATACATTCTTCACCTCTCGACTCCTATTCATTAGTCGCCGCTTACGACAGGCAGGGCCTTCTTGGCACGGACGTGTCCTTATCACTGCGAGCCGACCGGATACACACACTCACACACGCACACACACACGCACACACGCACACACACACACGTACACTTTTCACCTCTCGACTCCTACCCATTAGTTGCCTCTTACGACAGGCATGGCCTTCTTGCCTCGGCCGTATTCTAATCTCTGCGAGCCGAATGGACACGCATACATACACACACACACACTTACACACGCACAAACACACACACACCCACACACGCACACACACACACATACACTCTTCACCTCTCGACTCCTACCAATTAGTCGCCACTTACGACAGGCAGGGCCTTCTTGCCTCGGCCGTATTCTTATCTCTGCAAGCCGAACGGACACATACACACTCACACACACACACACACACGCAAGCACACATACCCTCTTCACCTCTCGACTCCTTCCCCATTAGTCGCCTCTTACGACAGGCAGGGCCTTCTTGCCACGGCCGTGTTCTCATTTCAGCGAGCCGACCGGACACACACACACACGCACACACAAACACACGCACACAGGCACAAACGCACACACGCAAACGCACACGCACACACTCTCCACCTCTCGATTCCTATCCATTAGTCGCCTCTTAAGACAGGCAGGGCCTTCTTGCCACGGACGTATTCTTATCTACGTGAGCCGAACGAACACACACACACGCACACACAAACACACGCACACAGGCACACACGCACACACGCACACACGCACACGTACACGAACACGCACACACTCTCCACCTCTCGACTCCTATCCATTAGTCGCCTCTTAAGACAGGCAGGGCCTTATTGCCTCGGCCGTATTCTTATCTCTGCCAGCCAAACAGACACAAACACACGTACACACACACACAGACACATACACTTTTCACCTCTCGACTCCTATTCATTTGTCGCTTCTTACGACAGGCAGGACCTTCTTGCCACGGCCGTGT